>NC_059435.1:78285905-78525299 GCF_021028975.2 Sphaerodactylus townsendi | reverse complement strand
CGGAGACACCGTAGCCGCCGCGAGCCACCGGGTGGCTCCCTCGAGGCACCTCAGGTGCAGCGTTGCTGGCCCAGGATCAGGGGTCCGGATGGGAAGCCGGTGACGGATGACCCCTCCCAATTCCAGGTTTCTAGTCCCGGTGTCCTTTGGACGCGAGGCTCCCCAGTGCTGTGCCACGCGGTGTGGTTCTTTGGGAGCATCACCAAAATCACGGTAGAAGTCCAGGAATCGATTCGTAATGGACTCCTGGGTTGCCGCGATGAAAGGTGGTCGTCAAGCCTCGCCTCCCTCCATGACAGGTTGCATCTGGAGGTTTCCAGTAATCCACATGAAAAAAACGTGGTAGAGATCCGATCCACAGGTATTTCGATCCATAGACACTGGCGCCCCAAAGCGACTCAACCTGTTGTCAAGGCTTCGCCACGCCCCTCGCTCCAACGCTGAGTAAAGGTAAGACTTCGGGTAGCCCTGGGATAATGGAGGGACGGGAAAGGAAGCTCACCAGCGAGGCTCACGTTCTCCTGCTGCTGGTTCCTCCAGATCCAGAAGGGAAGCAAGGTCGGAGACCCTCTTTGGGGGCAATACCGCACCTTCCGCCAGTGCAAAATTCAACCTCTCCATGCGCCAAGACAAAGAGGTCCACTACACAGGAGTATATAGATGAATTCAAGATTCCTGCCACAATGTAAGGGGAATTCCATAGACGCCTTGAAATAAAAGCGCTTTGGGGAGTAAAAGTCCATTTTATTAAGACATCTTAGAAAGCTCAGAAGTACACGAGTGGCAGGGGAATGAGCCCACTTCCCGCCAGAAGCACAGGTTATAATACCAGTCACCCCATCCCCCCTTCCTGCTTCCCATGGGAACAGAGGCTTCATCTCCCGCGCAGAGATAAAGTCTCCGCCGAAGCATCTGGCCCATCGCCCGGGCTGTGGAATGCACTCAAGGTTACTTCACCATCAACACTATTGAATCCTTTACAGGGAGCAGCAGTGGCGTAGGAGGTTAAGAGCTTGTATATCTAATCTGGAGGAACTGGGTTTGAGTCCCCGCTCTGCCGCCTGAGCTGTGGAGGCGTATCTGGGGAATTCAGATTAGCCTGTGCACTCCCACACACGCCAGCTGGGTGACCTTGGGCTAGTCACAGCTTCTCAGAGCTCTCTCAGCCCCACCTACCTCACAGGGTGTTTGTTGTGAGGGGGAAAGGGCAAGGAGATTGTCAGCCCCTTTGAGTCTCCTGCAGGAGAGAAAGGAGGGATATAAATCCAAACTTCTCCTCCTCCTCCTCCTCTTCCTCTTCTTCTTCTTCTTCTTCCTCCTTCCATGAAAGGCTGGCAATTCAGCCCTCAAGCAGAGTCCCCACTAACCAACAGCACTCTCAGTCTTGCCTGGACCGAGGGATACTCCTCACATGTCCTTCTCCGGGCACCTGTTCAGAATTTCCACAGACCTACCTGTCCTGGCACCCCCACTGCCACCCTGCCCAATTCCAGCCCAGCCAGCCTCTTGAGAAGGGTCCTATGATCGAAGGTGTTGAAAACCCAAACCCTGGTTTCATCCTCCCATAATCCTCAGGAGAGCCCCCCATGAGCAGCCTGGGCTCCGGCAGAAGGGAGGGGGTCTTCCAGAGCAACTGGGCCCCCCAACTAGGGATGCTCGGAGTCCCACAGGTCAGCCTCAGGGGCACCAGCTTTGCCAACTGGAGATTCCCAAGTGACATCAGGAAACCCTCCAGGTCCATGAACCCTTTGGGGTGGACCTCATAAAGGGCAGAGCTTGCGGAGCTTTGGAGTGTCCTTCAGTCTCAGCCTCACCATGCAATGGCTGGCTGACTACAAGTAGAAGACCCACCCACCCACCGCACCCCACCCCACCCCACCCCGGCCAAGCCCGTCACTTCGTCCAAGTGCAGTTCTGGGCTACATCAACAGCAGTATAGTGCCTAGATGGAGGTACGCAACAGTACCTCTCTATTCTGCATTGGTCAGACCTCATCTGGAATACTGCGTTCAGTTCTGGGTACCTCAATTCAAACAGGATATTCCAACCAGAAATGTTCCGTGAAAGTACAGAAAGTTCAAGTCACTTTTGGCGTCAAATGCAAGAGTCCAAAATTGAAATTGCAGGTAGAGAGTATTGTACACAACCATTGAAAGAGGTGTTTTTTTTTCTGTAAAGCTGGATTCACAACTGATGGAGCACAATCATTCGCCATATCTGGGGTATCGTCTGAGGGGATGGGCTGTGTGTTCACAATCAGAATGTAGATTTCTAGTCATTAGAATTGCTCACAATTCTCGTAGCCACTAACATTCACAAGTGGCAGATGCTCTGTTTCAGTTATTTCGTCTTGAGTCATAGAGTTCCATTCAATTGGTACCTCTAAGAATAAATTTATAGGAGGAGCCTGCCCAATATCACTAGAGTCTACCTTGTCAGCAAAAGTTTTCTGTTCCACTATTGGGGGTCCGTAAGTTGGTCCATTACTGGTTTCCACTTGTTGAGGCATTAATAGGATTGGAGCTATCTGATCTGAGGCTGATTCTATTTCAACCAGAGCATCCAAACAGGATATTGACAAGCTGGGACCGGTCACGGGTCCAGAGGAGGGCAACCAAAATGGTCAACGGTCTGGAATCCATGCCCTATGAAGAGAGACTTGGGGAGCTGGGCTTGTTTAGTGCGGAGAAAAGAAAGTTAAGGGACAGACATAATAGTCATGTCTAAACATCTGAAGGGATGTCACGTTGAAGATGGAGCCAGCTTGTTTTCTGCTGCTCCAGAGACCGGGACCAGGAGTGATGGGTTCAAGGTGCAGGAAAAGAGATTCCACCCAAAACATTAGAAAAAACTTCCTGACCGTCAGGGCTGTTCGGCAGCCGAATGCACTGCCTTGGAGAGTGGTGAAGCCTCCTTCGTTGGAGACTTTTAAACAGAGGTTGGATGAACATGATTGTGCCTTCCTGCAGGGCAGGACTTGACGGCCCTTATGGTCTCTTCCAGCTCTATGATTCTATGTCTCTAGTGCATAGCATGGATTCATGCAGCTGTCTTATATGCAGTCAGACCAGTGGTCTCTCACTTCCCTATTCTACTGGCAGCAAATCTTCAGGGATTCAGAGAGGCAGCAGCCGTGGGGCAGGAGGGCAGGTCTGCTTACAGACTAAACATCAGTTACATGACAGTAAAGTGAGAGTGGGGAGTGAATGACCCTTTCTTTCAGCGAAGGGAAGTGAGCAGTGGGGGCCACAAGGATAATTGTCAGGACCGGTGCTACTTGATGGATGCAGAAGTGCTATCAAGTTGCAACGGACTTATGGTGCCCACCCCCCCTGCAGCAAGGGGCTTTTCAGGCAAGTGAGCAGCAGCAGAGATGGCCGGCCACGGCTTTCCTCTGCAGAACCTTCCTAGGTTGACCCCATCCAAGCACTGATCCAAGCTTAGCTCTGAGATCTGACATGGCTGAGCTCTTTCCATTTTATGTGAGGCACATTTGAACAAAAAAAATTATTAGCTTTAAATAGATATTAATAGGGTCTGAAGTGGTTGAGGCTGAGGCTTAAAGAGATCTTGGGAGCTGTAATGGGGAGCCGGGGGTTAATGTCGGTTCCGCATCAACAGTGAAAAAGGCAAACTCCACGCCAGGGGTTATTAGCAAAGGGACTGAACATTGCTTTGCCTGCACTTGGCAGAGTCCAGCTCTCGACGGTGGACTCCACTGGGTGTTTTGGGGCACGGCTCCACCAGCCCCTGGCCCTGGACAAACATATGCACAGTAGGGGGAAAGCAACACTTTATCACCCATGCCAGGTGGCCTCCTGTGATCCATGTGGCCATCAGTCACCTTCCAATTAGACTACTGCAACAGACCATACATGGACCAGCCTTTGGAAGCTTCAGAAAGCCGCTGCTGGATTGCAGACTGGGCCCCCTGCCCTGGTCTGCAGAAGTCAATACTTTGGCACCTGCACTGGCTTGCGACAGCTTCTGGTGCAAATACAAGGTTTTGACATATATGCCCTAAACCAGGTGTGTCAAACATGCAGCCTGGGGGCAGGATCCAGCCCCTTGAGAGGACTTATGAGGCCTGTGAGCCAGCTGAGGCCGTCCCCTCCTCATCCCCAATCTGGTCTGTGGCCACAGGTGGCTCGTGGGCCTAATAAGCCCACTCGAGGCAGCCGCCCCACCCCACCGCAGGCTCTCCAGTCAGGCACGCGTGCACACACAGAGTGCTGTTTTGGGGTCAGCCAAGGCAGCCAGCCCCACCCACCCCCTTGGGCATGGCTCAAACAAGTCACATGGATCCAACCCTCATGAAAATGAGTTTGCCCCACCTGCCCTAAGCAGTGTGGGACCCTCTCACCCATGGGACGGCCTCTCTTGCCTCCTGAGACCACCCTGCTGAGGCCCTCTGCAGGGGCAAGGCAAACGGACCGCTCGCTTGTGGGTCACGAGGGCAGGGTCACATTCAGTGGTTGGCCCTTCTCTTTGGAATCAGCTCCCCAGTGAGGTTTGAGCCATGTGGAGTCTTCCAGCATTGTGTAGGGCTCGTACAATGGCTTTGTTTTGTATGGTCCACATTACAAACTGGGGAGAAGGCTAGTTGGTTTAATTCTTGGAGTAGTTTGTTGTTGAGAATGTTTTCATTGGATTTATTTCTCTGGGGTTGGGTTGGGTTGTGTTATTGTATTTTATTTGTATTTACTGTATTTGTCATCACTGTAAGCTGTTCCAAGTCCCCTGTAGGGACAGTGTGAGAGATATAAAACAAACAAACAAGATAGATCTATGGTTTTGTGGCCTCATTTAGAATACTGAAGCACTCCTGGCTGCTGCATCTAAAAATGGATATTGCAGAGCTGGGAAAAGGGCGAAGGAGGGCACCCAAAACAATTAACAGGCTGGAGCCTTTTCTGGCAAGGGAGGGCTGGAGAATCTGGGATGCTTCAGCCTGGAAAAGAGGAGGCTGAGAGGGAACAGCGGCCGAGGCCGTCGTGTGTGGAGTGCGGGATGTGGACAAAGGCATTTTCTTCCCCCTCTCCCATCATAATAGAACTTGGCAGCGCCCAAAGAGGCTGGCGGACAAAAGATTCAGGACAGGCAGAAGGAAAAGTAGCTTCATCCAATTAGTGTCTAAATGGCAGGATGCTCTGCCAGTGGCCGTGAGCACAGGTGGCTTCGAAAGGACAGGTGCGTGGAGGACAGATCCAGCAGTGGCTGCCAGCCCTGGTGACTAAAGGGAACAGTCGGTCTCTTCAGTCCAAGGGTCAGGAAGTGACATGGGGGAAGCGGGGGTCTTTGGGCCTTGTCGCTGGCCCTCCAAAGGAACTGGTGAGAGATGGGATGCTGGACTAGATGGGCCCGCCCTGGTCTGACCCAGCAGGACCCTTCTGAGGTTCTTATCAGGGGAAGGGGGCTCTCAAACTGTCAGTCCTTCATCAAAGGCTTTCACGGCCGGAATCACTGGGGTGCTGTGTGGTTTTCGGGCTGTGTGGGCGTGTTCTAGCAGCATTCTCTCCTGACGTTTCGTCTGCATCTGTGGCTGGCATCTTCAGAGGATCTGATGGTAGTAAAGCAAGTGGAGTAAAGCAAGGCGAAACGTCAGGAGAGAATGCTGCTAGAACACGCCCACACAGCCTGGAAAACACACAACACCCCTGTCAATCCTACTCGTCCAGGAAACAGCTGTCCCATAGGGCCTCTGGGCGTGTGCAGAGCGCCTCCTCAGCCCTGGGCACTCTGGTCCCAGCAGCTGCCGAGTCAGACGCCTGGTTCAGCGACCGCCTGCCCTGTCCAAGGTGCTGAAACGCGAGGCGGCTGCCAGTGGGCCGGGAAACCGGAGCGCCCCGAGAGACACTCCCGCAGGCAGGCCGGGCGCAGCGGCGCGACCTCGAGGAGTCTCCTATCGGGGTGGGTGTGTGTGTACGGCGGCGGTGCGGGCCATGCAAGGGTGGGGTGGGTGGCGGGTGGGGGTGGGCAGGGCTATCCGAGAGGCCGGGACTGAGCCTGGCCTGGCCGCCTGCAGGAGCCGTGGCTGGGATGAGCCCATGCATGCGTGCCCCGCAGGACCTTCGGGCGACCTCCCTCCGGCGTGGGGGCGCCGGTCTCGATCAGGGAGGGCTCGAGCAGGCGGGGAAGGACGAGGCTTCTGCGGCAGTCCGGTCGTGGCGCTCCCACAGAGGGGCCACCGGGGGGAGGGGGCTCTGGGATGCGAAGGCGCGCGCGGGGCGAGGGGGGCCCTTTGGGGCCGTTCTACGGAAGCCCGCAGGTAGTCGGGGCCTCCAGGACGAGCCCCGCCGATCCGCCCTCACAACTTGGGGAGGGAGAGTCAGAGCCCCCCGTCCTGCTCACCAGCGAGGCGCAGAGAGGGGAGCCCGGCAGCCGGCAGCTGGGCTCTCCCGGGGGGCAGCTGGGGTCTGGGCGCCGGCAGCGAGGCATGCGTGGAGGCCGAATCGGGCAAGCTCAAAGCCGCCGGCCAGTTAGCTTGGAGGGGCCCTCCTGCCCCCGCTCCGACCCTCTCCTCCTGCGGGGCATCCTTTTGGTCCGCCTAGCTGCACGGGGAAGGGAGCGCAGGAGCCAACAGGGTCCCCCGGCCGGGCTCGGGGGCCGGGCCTGTCGCCAGCGGCTCAAGGCAAGAGGGGCTGCCTGGCGGGGGCCCACGAGGGAGGGCAAAGGCTCCACCAGGCCTGGGGGCGGGGGGGGCGGGGGGCGGGCAGTGAGCGCACCAGGAGAAGTGGGGAGTTGCTGACAAGCTCCTTCCCTTCCTCTCCCCACAACAGACACAACTGTGACTAGCCCAAGGTCACCCAGCAGGCTTCATGTGTAGGAGTGGGGAGTCAAACCTGGTTCTCCAGATTAGAATCCGTCACTGTTAATCACTACACCACATTGGCTCACATGGAGGTCTGGGATGAACTGGAGAAAGTGCTAGGAAAGAAATCACCCGGAACCACCAGGTTCCTCCAGCCGGGGTCGTTTACTGTGCAAATGCGCGAAGAGGGAGACCCGAAGAAACATTTGAGCCAAACGCTCGGCCCGGTTTAGCAGCTTAAAACAGCAGGGAAGCAAATTGCTGATGAGGACGCAATGTTATGATTTCATTTCCCAACATTACAATTTGGTTGTTCTAATACATAGCAAGGAAAACTATTTTTGGTGGAATTTATCAAAGAATTACAGGAAGCTTAGATTAGAAGACCATTCCTTCAAGGCACAAGTAGTCTCCAAGCCTTGCCTATGCGGTATAGAAAGCCACTGAAATGTCACCGCTTGTGCAAAAATAGGCCATTTTGCAAATCAATGCAGACAAAGAGAGAGGGATTCCACGGGTGGTCACTGGAAGCAGCATTTGCATTCTCAGACAAAGAGTCAGAAAACTCAGTGGAGAGCAATTCCAGCTGCAGACAGCCACCCTGGGTTCACAGATAAATAAAAATTTCATACTATGATCAGGAAAATTAAGAACAGCCGTGTAGACCCTCTTGACAGCATTTCAAGTAATAATTTATGTGAAGCTAAAAGTTTCTTTGATGCTTTGGATGAAACTAAAAAGGTGTTATATGTAGCAGATGATCAGTACAAGCAATGGGGGTGGGCAGGTAACAATTAAATGATTGCTGCCTAGAGGATTTGTGAGAGAAATTACCATTACAAACGGCTTCTTTGTCCCCTCGCTTGCAAGCAACTCCATCTCAGGAAGTGTTTTAACAGAAAAGAAAGTGCTTAATTAGTTCAGTGAAACATGCCTAATATCACAAGGCACAAAACTGATTGCTAAGGGAACAAGAAAAGATGGTCTGTATCACCTCTGTGTGTGTCTGTGTGTGTGTGTGCGCGCGTGCACACACATGCACAGAGAATGTTGTTTGGAGACATACTCATAAGCAGTGCATACATTTATGGTGTATTAAATGCTATATGGACATGGAGTTGTTAATGCCAGAGTCTGACTAAGAATATGCAAATTGTTAAATGCCTCCAGGAGGAGAGATGTGAAATCTGCACTAAGGCCAAGGGTGTGAGGCCAAGTTTTTCAAATCCCGCCCCCCCAGGAGAAGAACCCGGTATCCTCTGAAATTAATGCAGGTGGTGATACCTATAGACCCAAAGAGCAGTAAAGCCACAGGGAGAGGAGGGACAGAAGCCACGACTGGCATCTCTCTCTCTGGCTAACTCCTCCTGCCAGTCACTGCAGCGGGCAGAAGGAACCAGGCCTCTCCCAGCAGCCCTGCTCTCAACCTCTGCCAGAGAGGTCTGGGGAGAAAGGTATGACTCAGTGTGTCACTGGACCAAGGCCAGGGGTTCAAATCCCCTGTGGGGTAACAGATAACCCCAAGGCTGGTTGGACAGGGGCCAGAGAAGAATCCCATGGGAGGGCCCACTCTTGCTGGGCAGCTGCCTGGCACAACCCTCAGTTTGGCTAGGAAGCCCCTGTGCACCCCTCCCCCATACCAGGGGGTTCATTACCTTCCCCCGTGCTTCCAGTGCCTGCTCACCACCACGCCCTGCAGCCACCCACAGTGGCGTAGGAGGTTAAGAGCTTGTGCAGGGGTAGGGAACCTGCGGCTCTCCAGATGTTCAGGAACTACAATTCCCATCAGCCTCTGTCAGCATGGCCGATTGGCTGATGGGAATTGTAGTTCCTGAACATCTGGAGGGCTGATGGGAATTGTAGTTCCTGAACATCTGGAGAGCCGCAGGTTCCCTACCCCTGAGCTTGTGTATCTAATCTGGAGGAACCGGGTTTGATTCCCAGCTCTGCCGCCTGAGCTGTGGAGGCTTATCTGGGGAATTCAGATTAGCCTGTGCACTCCCACACACGCCAGCTGTGTGACCTTGGGCTAGTCACAGCTCTTCTGAGCTCTCTTAGCCCCACCTACCTCACAGGGTGTTTGTTGTGAGGGGGGAAGGGCAAGGAGATTGTCAGCCCCTTTGAGTCACCTGCAGGAGAGAAAGGAGGGATATAAATCCAAACTCCTTCTTCTTCTACCTCACAGGGTGTTAGTTGTGAGGGGGGAAGGGCAAGGAGATTGTCAGCCCCTTTGAGTCTCCTGCAGGAGAGAAAGGGGGGATATAAATCCAAACTCTCCTCCTCCTCCTCCTCCTCCTCCTCCAGCTGGCCAGGATCTGGTTCAGACACAGAGGCCCTTCTCTCGCCCTCTGCGAGTACCTGCCTGCACAGCCCTCAGACCATCCCCCCACCCTCTGCCTCAGTGCAAGTGGTCTGTGGGACTTGGCGGGGGGGGGGGACATGAGGAGGGGGCCTGGTCTACCCAGTCCCAAACAAACAGGGACGCAGCTATAGAGCAACGTGAATATGAGAAGCGCATCAGAGGAAAGCAGAGGAAAGCAGAGTGGCCAGATTTCTTGTTCCCACCTCTGCAGAGTCACCGGTTAGTTGCCCCCGTCGCTCCACACCCAAGGGGGGTGGGGCGACTGCTGTCTGTTCAGCAGAGTCTGCTGGTGCAGAAGCCAGGCTAAACCGACGGAGCTGGCAATGCCATAGCTGGGCAGCTGAGGCATATGTTGGGTACTGCAGCTCTTGGCCATGTTGTAGGCTCAGCAGTCAGCTGGCATCTGCTGGAAAGAGATTGGCCAAGAGTCCAAGGAGGCACCAGATCGGTTGAGAGGAATAGCAAAGAGCAAGCAGGACCCACTGCCTGCAGTGGGGCTGCTTCTGTTGAAGGGTGTCCCATAACCAGTGTGGTGCAGCAGTTAAGAACAGGTGGGCTCTAATCTGGAGCACGGGGCTTGATTCCCCCCTCCTCCACCTGAGCAGCAGATTCCTAACTGGTGGACTGGATTTGGTTCCCTGCTCCTCCACATGAAGTCTGCTGGGTGACTTTGGGCTAGGCACAGTTCTCTCGAACCTCTCTCAGCCACACCTGCCTCACAAGGTGTCTGGTGTGGGGAGGGGAAGGGAAGAGGAGTTTGTCAGCCACCTAGATAGCGGAGTCAGAAATGAATTATTCCATTTCTGATATGACATTCTAATAAAGGTGAAATTATGTTTTATTTCTTTATAAGTTAGATAGGAATAAGTTGTATTAGATAGAAAGTAGGAATTGTAGTTGTGTTTTGTGTTTGTATCTGTGTGGAACCTCCCTGGCTCAAGGCAGGAATCCACCCCTGCTCCACCTGGGCACGACCCTTTTCATGTGCTAAAACCATGAATGAACGCCTGACAAAAGAGACCCCGAAAGAAGAGCCTCCATCTGCCTAATCCCACCAGCAGGCAGATAAGGGTGCCATCGTCGTTAGGTTTCGTTTCCTGACCCCACGCACCCAAGGGACTCTTTTGTGTTTTTCCCGCCTGTGCTTACATCATCGCCTCGCCCTGCTTCTGCCGTGAAATTCAAGAAGGGACAGCCCTCCGGACTCTAATTGGTTGCTGTGTATCTGTAAATGAATGGTTGTAGGCTGTCCTGTATTCCCCGGACTCCCGGGCGGGAGAAAGTGTATAAAAGTTGTTGTAAAGCTGCTAGGCAGTTGCAGTTGCCCTGGTGCGGAGGTGCTGACACGTAGGTTAGCATCTCAATAAACTCATTTTTATTTTCACTATTCTCGCTGTGTCGGGTCCTGTTTCTGTTCCTCTGCGCTGCTGAGAGCTGGCGGATCTGGGAGAGTAAAAGTTACCCAGGCAGCATGGTAACAACCCTGAAGGGGGGGGGAGCTATAAATCCAAGCTCTTCTTCACAGGACCTGGCAGGCAGCAGCGCCCTACCCGATCCTGTGAAGAAGCCCCCTGGGGGCATTCCATGGGGCGTTGGCCCTGCAAGACAGCAGACACCGCAGGCACTCAGCAGCAGCAGTGGGGGAGGGCAGCGATTTCCCACTGGCCTGGGCTCCTGGTAGTTTATGAGGTGTCCTTGCTGCTCACAGCTGATGAGAGAGGCAGAGCCAGGGGGATGAGGAGGCAGCCCCTCCCCCCCCCCCTGCATGGAGTGCATTGTTCTTGCACACACCCTCATGGTTGGGGCACCCTGGCTGAACCCTGGGATGGAGGACTTGCCAAGACGCCAAGCCCAGCAATGCCAGGAACAGGCAGCATCCAGGTTCCTGCTCTTCCTTGACTGTTTGTGCTCTATGCCCCCCCCCCCCCCGGTGTGCAAAAGAGCTCTTTCTGTGGGGCTCCATCAAAGCCCCCGCTTACCCCGGGGGGATGCTGTATTCCCAGTGTGTTGGGGTAGGGGCCCAGCTATGCCTCTCCCTCACACCAAGCTACCCCCACACAGCTGAGCTACAGGTGCCCCGGCTGGGGTTGGCTGAATGCTTTGGAGAGCTGAGATTGGCTGCAGACATGCTGGGATCCCAAGGGAAGCCGGGAGGCTGGGACAGGACAGCGGCCTCTGGGAGGCTCTGGGGGCCTGAGAGAGGCAAGGAAGCCCTTCTCCACCCCAGCACAGGCCAGTTCTATCTGGGCAGGGGGGGTTATGCTGGTGCCACTGGGGGGGGGGGCAGCAGGGCTGGTTCCCATGCTGGCAGAGGGGCCTCCTGTCTCCACGGTAAGTCCTTTGGAGGTGGGGTCCAGGTTTGCCCAGGAGTTGACTCTGGAACTCTGCACATCTCACAGTTACTGTGCAGAGGCCCCAAATGCAGGCGGTGTGGGGCGCTTTGTAGGATGCCTGGCATTGAAAGGGGTAGGGGAGGAATGACTAGTGATTCCACACTGGACGCAGGGAGGAGGGGGTTGGTTCATCAACCAGGCAAACAGCGGCACAAGCAGTGGTTCTCTGTCGGAGACTGGGGCCACCAGGGAATATTAAGGTCATCTGCGGCTGGGGAGCAGGAGGTCACCTCGTGTGTAAGCAAGGTGGTTGCTAACTAAGGCCCAATAATATCTTGTAAGCCTGACCAGAA
The DNA here is from genome assembly GCF_021028975.2 of Sphaerodactylus townsendi. Classification (NCBI taxonomy): domain Eukaryota; kingdom Metazoa; phylum Chordata; class Lepidosauria; order Squamata; family Sphaerodactylidae; genus Sphaerodactylus; species Sphaerodactylus townsendi. The sequence goes on along the minus strand of NC_059435.1, from coordinate 78,513,440 downwards.
CCACCTTGGCTGGAGTGGCTGGCCTTTGTGCAGTGCTGTACTCTGGACTAGCACTAGGTGGCAGCAACAAGACTGAGCAGCACCTGCCTGGCTTCCCTCTGTCCACCAGTTCAAGACCAGCTGGACGCTCCAGTCCCCAAACCAGCAGTCCTATCTGACTCTATCAAAATTTCCCCTTCCTGGTTTCAGAACAGCAAAAGAAGAAGCAGAGTTTGGATTTATACCCCTTTTTCTCTCCTGTGGAGTCTCAAAGCGGCATACAAACTCCTTTCCCTTCCTCTCCCCACAACAGAGGCCTTGTGAAGTAGGGTAGGGATGGGAGAGTTCCGAGAGAACTGTGACTGGCACAAGGTCACCCAGCAGGCTTCATGGGCAGGAGCAGGGAAACAAACCCAGTTCTCCAGATTAGAGTCCACCCCTCTCAACCACTACACGGCACTGTCTGCTCCCGTTCCGAAGCCCACTCAGTGCACCTGCAGCCCACCTGGCACAGGAGGCTGGTTCTGGTAGGGTTGCCAGCTCTGGTCTGGGAAACCCCTGGAGATTTGGGAGTGGAGCTGGGAGAGGGAATGACCCCCGCGGGGTAGGAAGCCCTCAGGTGCCCCCTCCTCCAAAACAGGCAGGTGCTCCAGGGGAGCTGAGCTCTGTCGTCTGGACGGGAGGCCTGCTGGAATTCCCAGAGACAGAAACACAGATTCATAGAGTTGGAAGCTGCCAGAGGGGTCATCCAGCCCAGCCCAGCTCCAGGCAGGATCAGCCCAACACATCCCTGACACGTGTTTGTCCAGCTGCTGCTGAAAGACTGCCGGGGAGGCAGTGAGAGCTCCTGGCCCCACCTAGAGTTTGGCCGCCCCAGGTCAGTCATGGCCTAGAATAGACCGCAGTGGCCCCTCCAGTGCCTCCAGGAGTTGTGCTTGGCCCGTTCCACCTCTCCTTCCCTGCTGCTTCTGGCCTGCATCTGGGTTACAAAAAGGGGGAGCACACATACTGCTTGGGCCTTGGGGAAGACACTACTGAGTAGCAGTGTGTGTGTGAACAAGACTTTGGGGTACAGGAGAACAGTGGCATTTCTAGGGGGACAGAGGGGGTGGAGGCCTGAGGAGCCACTTTAAAGTGCATTCAGCTGGTCCACCCCTCCGCCCCTCCCCCAGGGGCAAGCGACTGGGCTGGGCTGTAGAAGAAAGAGTGGGGAGCACTCCTCCTGTGCCCCCACCCATTCACCCGCCCCACCCACCTGCCCTGCTCTCTGGCCTGCCCGGCTCTCCTGCCACCTGCCGTGCTCACTCACCCTGCTCGGACCACTTGCTTGCTTGCTGCTGGCCTGCCCCGCTCACTAGGAGACACAGCCCCCGGGAGGAAAGGCCGGGGGACAAGATGGGTGACACCTGGGTTGACAACAGTACATGTGAAAGGGATCTCAGAGTCGTAGTAGACCACAGACTGAATACAAATCAGCGGTGTGATGCAGCAGCCAGGAAAGCCAATGTAATTCCAGGCTGCATCAATAGGCGAACAGTATTTAGGTTCAGAGATGTAATAGGATCATTCTATTCTGGGCTAGTTAACTTCACCTGGATTACTGTGTGCAGTTCTGGGCACCCCAATTCAAGAAGGATATTGACAAGCTGGAACAGGTCCAGAGGAGAACGAACAGAATGGTCAAGGTTTGGAATCCATGCCCTACCTACGAGGAGAGACTTGGGGAACTAGGAATGTTTAGTCTGGAGAAGAGAAGATGAAGGGGTGATATGAGATGACAAACTGAGGAGGGAGCAAGCTTGTTTTCTGCTGCTCCAGAGACTAGGACCAGGAGTAATGCGTTGAAGGTGCAGGAAAAGAGATTCCACCCAAACATTAGGAAGAACCTCCTGATGGTCAGGGCTGTTCAACAGAGGAAGGGGGTGGAGTCTCTTTATTGATGGCTGTCTGTCAAGGGTGCTTTGGTTGTGCCGGAGGGCCCTTCTTGGGGTCTCTTCTGACCATGATTCCATGACTTGGGAATGTTTATTTATTTTATTACCTTTGATACCTCGCTCAGGGCAACTCACACACATATAATTTAAACATCATATATACAGTTATAACAATTTAGCTTAAAATGTGAACTAGTTAATTATAATGAAACACATAAATTAATAGGATGACAACTGGTCAAATATCAAAGCCTGGAGTCCCTCCTCCCAACGTCCTATCAGACGCCACACAATCAACTACGGGGACAGCCAGGAAGGCTGAAGAAAGGTTAGGAGAGTTTGGGAGGCTGGTGATATGGACTGGACATCTGGGTGGCCTCAATTGCCATCTCTGCCTCACCAACTCTGCAGAACTAATGAAGCCCCCCCCCCCCGCCCCCAGGCCCTGGTCTCCACTGACCAAGAGCTCCATCAGGCTGGAGCCAGAGCCAAGCTGAGGCTAGTCAGATGTCCTTGGGGCCAGGGACCACCAGGAAGTGATGGCCGTAGTTTAGTCTGGAGAAGAGGAGGTTGAGGGGGGACACAATCGCTCGCTCTAAGTATCTGGAGGGCTGCCGTTTAGAGGAGGGGCGGGAGCTGCTCCTATCCTGTTGGTACCAGAGGATCAGAGGACTCGTAGTAATGGGTTTAAATGACGGGTGCAAAGGAACCAGCTGCGTATTAGGAAAAGCAATCTTTACAGTAAGAATAGTTAGCAGTGAAATGGGGCATCCAGGGAGATGGTGAGCTCCCCCCCCCACTCCTCCCCACTGACAGCATCTAGAGACACACACTTGCCCAGGATGCTCTCTAGGTTGATCCTGCATTGAGCAGGGGGTTGGACTGGATGGCCTCAATGGCCCCTTCTAGCTCTATGATTCTATGACCCCACTCAGGTTGGGGCATTTCCTTGTGGATCTGAGCATGTTGGGTGTTCATTGTATGCATTAAAATGGAGCAGTCTGCACCCCCCCCCCCAATATTTGGGTGGGTTGGCTTAGTCTCCTGGGATCATGGAGGCCCTGCTGGGTTTGTTCTGCAGCCTGCCTGCCCTCCATGGCTTCTCCCATCCCTGTACCTTTGTGCCAGTAAACAGGTGTTGGTTTGAATGCACCCAGCTAAAAGCAGGAACCTGGCAGAGTCCGCACTCCTGACTGGCAAGCAGAAGGGAACCTCACAGAACACTTTGCTTGTGGAAAGTGCGGAGGAAAGGCCGTCTCTGACCCCGAGGCTGTCGGCAGCCAGGGCAAAGGAAAGTTGTGGGCCGGCTGGTCATGCCAGCCACTGTGCCCCACGGGAGCCTGGGGGACTGGAGCAGCGCTGCTGACAACTGCAGATCAGCTGGCTGTGCGCCATTTTGCTTTCTTGCTTTTTCAAAATCAGCCCTCCTCCCTCTTTGGAAGCCGTAGCCAGGAATATTGTTTCATAAGACTCAGGAGGCCACAGCACCAAGCCACAGGCTGTGGGGATGGCAGCGGCAGGGGGGGAGAGATGGGTAGAATTTGCTGGGCAGAAGGGAAGCCACACAGCTCCAGAAGAAGTTGGCCTTAGAGGCCCAGGTGGACGTACAGAAAGAGGCCTTCAGAAAGCCATGGCTCGAGACCAGCTCTCAGTTGGGTTTCTGCTCTGGCCTCAGCACGCCCCAGGACTGGCCAGAAGGGCCTTGCTGCCAGTCAGCAGGACTTCTCCACTCTGGAGATGAGAAGTTTTTATGATGCCTGGAGATGGTTTCTAGGCCAAAAGAACCAGCTCTCCTGCAAGAGAGAGAGAAAAGCAATCTGGAAGGTGTCTTGAAGCCCAAAGAGGGCACAAATTCTGCACTCAGTCCCAGTCTATCTCTCCCAAGTGCGCATGGAAAAGGTCAAGGGATAGGTGGGGGGGGGGGGGAGTCCCTAGCACAGACACAGTCAAAAGCCAGGAGGCAGAATACCAACCAGGGCACCATGTGGGGCCAGGAGGATAGTGGGGGGATCTGCAGTGGCCTCCTTGCTTTGGATGAAAGGATGAGTCCCAGAACAGCTGTGGCCACAGAGGCGTGTCCTGACTTTGCATTCTACTTTGATGACTTGTGATTCTGCTTTTGCCACCCACTCAGAGTGCAGAGAGCAGGGGGACGCCTGACTGGGCCATCTTCATTTTATCATCCTAGATTAGAATCAGAGAATCATAGAGCTAGAAGAGACCACAAGAGCCATCAAGCCCAACCCCTGGCCAGGCAGGAATAAACTAGCAAAGTGCCCTTGATAGTTGGGCATCCAGCCTTTGCTTAAAAACATCTGAAGAAGAAGACCCCGTACAACCAAAAAAGCCTTTCTAATTGTTGTCTGGCAAGTCTGAGCTCGTTCTGCGCTTTAGCTTTTCTGACTTCCTCTCTTGTTTGAATTCCTCTTTGATGATTTCCCCCTTTTCCATTTCTTGTACACGTCCCTTTTAAATCTTAGCCCAGTTGAAAGGTCCGTAGACATCCATCTTGATTTCCTGAGACACCTCCCAATTTTCCTCCTCATTGGAACTGTACAAAATTGTGCCTTTGCTTTTCCCCCATCTGTCGTGCACTGACTCCCTTCTCTTTTAGCATTCTTAACCATGTGTGCCTGTTTGTGAATGTTGGGGGGGGGGGGGAGAGAGGGGAGGCTGCTTCTCTACCCGGAGCTACACATGCTGAACTGAAGCAATTCCCAGCCGAGCCGCAACCAGCTACCGTGGCCAGCTGTGAACACCCCATCTCTGGCAGCTGCCGCAGTAATTGGTCTCCAAGTGGCCCAGGGTGAGTTTTGCACGGACGAAAGGGATTAGTGGTGCTACATGACAGCGACAGCCACTGGAGCAGCTGCCAGAGCTGGAATTAGGGCATCAGACAGCTGGAGGAACAGGTTGGCTGGGGCTGGGGAGGGGCTGCAGGTAGATTATGGCTCTGGCACAGGAATTGGCTCCATCTGCCCCTTCATCCGGGGCAGTGTGTGTACCTCTGCCTCCCAGTGGATCCCCCATGGAGCGCCCCCCTGACTGGCAGGCACCAGGTACTCTCGACAGGGACTGAGCTCACTTCTCGCTCAGCGTGGAGAAGGCCAACACTGCCTTGCCAACTCTGGAGTGTGAGGAGCAGCCTGGCAGTGGCTGGCTTCCTTCCTCCAAGGTCGATGGGGGCAGAGGGTGGCGCTGGGACGGAGGACCTCATCGTGCCGCTCACTGGTGTGCAAAGTCCCTCAAGGAGCAATCTTTCCCCCAATGCTATCAAACATACGCATAAGCATTTATTGTCATTGTGCACGCACAACGAAATTTACAGCAGCATTCCTCAATGAACACAATTTCAGACTCATACCCCATCCTCACTTTCCCCTTCCTCCACCCACCCCTACACAGCCCCAAACACATCAACACGAAGCCGCGGTGTCCATACGTGCCCTCTAGCCCAGCTGGTGTGGACTGGACTGTTGTTTGTACACTGATGATACCCAGGTATATCTGTTAATGACCAGCAGACCAACCATCGCAGGCTGTTTGGATGCTGTGGTGACGCGGATGAAACAGAGTTGGCTGAAGCTAAATTCAACGAAGACGTAGATCCAGTGGCTGACCCCCCGACTCTTGACAGTGGGGCGCAAGTGACACCTCACCCATGTGTCAAGAGTTCGGGTGCGATGCTGGGTGCCCCCCCGTCTATAGGGGTCCAGGTCACAGATCTGGCCTGGCTGGCATTTCCCCATTTTTGCCAGGTCAGGCAACTGTCCCTTCCTGACCTTGCCACAGTGATCCAAGCAATGGTGGCCACTCCAAGACTGACTGCCGTAACTTGTTCGGCACGGGGCTGCCCTTGATCCTGAAGCTTCAGATGGTCCAAAATGCAGCTGCGTGGATCCCTACCGAGACACCTCGGGGAGCCCCTGTGCCATCGACACTCCACGTTGCACCCGGCCTGTTCAATAACAAGTCTCTGGCTCCAGTTGATTTCTTTATTATGAAACAGTATCAAGATTCTAGCATTTAGACTTCTATTGCCAGAACAAAGCATAGCCAATGTTGTAGCCACCATTATGCCCCCTGTTGCCCCTACGTCCTGTCATTCCCCCCACCCCGCTAACTAGTTTCCGAGAGAGGGATGGCTCCTCTCCAGTCCAGCAGCATCAAACCCCTGTCTGAAGTGACCAGGCCCCCTGCCCTTCCCAAGGCCGGGGGGGGGGGGGCGAAGGGTTTTCCAGGCAGGGGCTCACTCTCCAGCAGGGGAGCTGTCCTCGGCTACAAGCAGTGGCACGTGACTGGCACGTGACTGAGGGGCGCAGCTGGCACGGGGGGGGGGGGTCCTGCTGGAAAGACCTGCGGGGCACAGGCCACGAGGGGCTTTCGAGGTTGAACTGGGCAAGATCCGGCCTTCAGCAGACACAAACCGGACGTCAGAGGAAGTGCCTTGAGGGAAGCAGTTCCTTCCTGTTGGAAATGGAGAGGTCACATTTCGAAGGTGAGTTCCTGGGAGGCCTTCCAGAGCAGCCCCACATTTGCAGCAGTCCAGCCTACAGCACCAGGGCTCAACACAGCAAGATCACGCCTGCTCTGACCCTTTGGCATCATCGCCTCTGCATGGGGTGGGTTCAGCTCCCCCCAGGCCCCAATCAGAGACTTCTAGCTCTGCCGTCACACCTGTGGGGGCGGCCATCTTTGTCTCCTGCAGCAACTGGAAACAGGAGCCTTGAAGGCAGCAAAGTCTAGCTCCTGCTACGGAGGCTCAAAGGGGAGACACTCCTGCGGCTGCCAAAAGATGCCAAGTCAGGAGCTCTGGCCGGGGCTGTTGCACTTCACAGATGTGGGGCAGCCCCTTGCAGGCCAACGGGTCATCTCAGCCCCTGCGCATGCTGCAAAACCCACGGGGCAAGAGCCCCCCCCCTTCCTGCTTCTGGAGAGCAGAAGACAGGCAGGCAGCGAAGGGCCTCACTCTGGTCCTCGATGGCGGCAGCTCCTCGACTTGGGCTGGTCTGCCTGGTTCGGAGGCAGCATCAGTTCCCCCCAATCTGCTCGGCACTCCCACGCAGCTGCCCTTTCCTGCTCCTCCCTGAAGTTTGCCTCGCAGTAAGGCCGACACATCCCCCCCCCATTCATCTGGCACCCCCCTTCCACCCTCACACTTTACGTGGTTCCTCCCAAGGTGCAGGAAGGAAACGGCAGCACCAGATGAGGCGTGGTTTCCCGTCTCCAACACGCTGGGCTCCAGGAACAGCCGGCCGCTGATCTGGTCAGAGAAAATTATTGGGGTGGGGGGAACGTCTCAGATTCCAAAGGCTACCAAAGCAGCCACCCCCCACCCACCTCCATTCTGCATTCACAGCTGCCAGGATGGCAAAGTCCTGGCTCCTCTTGTATGTGTGCATTAGAAAGGAATAGAGAGACCCCCTGAGACACTCACGGCCTCCTCTGACCAGCCTGGCTGAGAGGGTCCCGGAGCGGCTCAGTCTGTTGTTTCCGGGGTCTTTATGATGGGACATTCCCAGCTGATGGCATTTGGGGGCGGGGGTGGGGCACCCTCCAGGTAGGGGAGCCTCCAGAGCCAGGCCCACTCAGCAGCAGCAGCAAGGCAGCCTTTGCATTTCCCTGCAGCTCAGAGGGGGGCCTGCTGGGGCCAGTCACACACTGTCAGCCTCACCCACTTCGCAGGGTTGTTGTGAGAATAAAATGGAGGAGCGACAAAGGATGTCAACTGAGGAGAAAGGCAGGGTATGAATGAATGAAATAAGAATAAATTGAGACAAACATCAGACTGACTCTCAGCAGCTGAAAGCAAGATCCTTCCCAGGTCCACTCACTCCGTGAGGTTTGCTGGCAGGAAAAGGTGTGTTGCTCAAGTGAGTGCCACCATTTCCTTTTTAAAAATCTGGCTGTGCTTCTATCAGACCAGCTGCCCTTTAAGCACATTGAGCAACTCAGATTTATCTTTCTGGTTATCTGCAATGGAGGAAAGGAGGCCCGCGCCCGCCCACTTCCTCCGGGGCAGAAACGTTTCAGAGCCTCCTCCTGCCCAGCCCTGGGCTCCCCCACCCCGAGAAGGTCCACAGCTCCAGCTCTGCTCCTGGTGCCCATGGAGGAGAGTAGGGGCCGTGTGGGGCAGGGCTTTTTCCATGGGGGCACCCCGTCTCTCTGGCAGGCCCTCCCCCAAGAGAATTGCCTGGCCCCTAATCTGCTCACACCCAAGCCCCAGGGCCAAACTGCTGCATTTTGCACTGGACCACATGGCTCAGGAAGTCACTTGGGTTGATGAGTGGGGGTCGCAGACCCCTCTCCTGTGTGTAGCTTGCTGCAAGCAGGGCCCCAAAGGGTCATCTTTGCATCCCTTCAGGTGTCATGTTAACACTTATGAAGAAGAGAAGAGGAGTTTGGATCTATATCCCCCCTTTCTCTCCTGCAGGAGACTCAAAAGGGCTGACAATCTCCTTGCCCTTCCCCCCCTCACAACAAACACCCTGTGAGGTGGGTGGGGCTGAGAGAGCTCCGAGAAGCTGTGACTAGCCCAAGGTCACCCAGCTGGTGTGTGTGGGAGTGCCCAGGCTAATCTGAATTCCCCATATAAGCCTCCGCAGCTCAGGCGGCAGAGCTGGGAATCAAACCCAGTTCCTCCAGATTAGATACACGAGCTCTTAACCTCCTACGCCACTGCTTTGCTTCAGTTCTGCTTTCAGATTTCTGGTTGGTTCCAGAGTTGTGCAATTCAAATTCTACTGAAGTGCTTACTGAGAGTGCCCCCATCCCGTGGAAGGCACCGACTCCCACTCTGCATCACTTACCGTTGGTCCCAGGGAGGGAGCAAGGAGGACGGCGAAGAATGCAGATCAAGAGATCTTTCACGGAGCCCGTGGCTTCCACTCAGCTGGAGATACTCACCTCTGGGGCTCTCTTAGGCGGTTTTCTGTGCTGATGCACTTTGGGCTTTCATGGCCTCCGGATCAAGACCACTGCATTGCTGGCTGGTTAGCAGTCTCAACGGGGGGCATTTATTTCCCAAAGAAAAGAAAACATCTTTCCCCCAGACCTGCAAAGGCACCCATTTCTCAGGGGGCAGGAGCTCTTCCTGGCTGGGGTGGACAACTTGAGCAGGGGGGCTGTTATCCAAGGCCAGAACCCCAAACCCCTGAACCTGCAAAGCCTGGCCATCCAAGGCACCCCCTGGGGGCGTGAGATAATATTCCTCTTGCAGGAGGAGAGGAGCTGCCCTCCTGGTCAGGGCGAGCCCTAAGCCCTCTCGTAGGGCCAGAACATGAGAAGAACTCTCCAAAGCTCTCCCAGTGAGGAAAGCAAAAAGCCGCCTCCTCCTCCTGCAATGGCGAAGTGGTTAAGAACAGGTGCACTCTAATCTGGAGGAACCGGGTTTGATTCCCAGCTCTGCCGCCTCAGCTGTGGAGGCTTATCTGGGGAATTCAGATTAGCCTGTGCATTCCCACACACGCCAGCTGGGGGACCTTGGGCTAGTCACAGCTTCTCGGAGCTCTCTCAGCCCCACCTACCTCACAGAGTGTTTGTTGTGAGGGGGGAAGGGCAAGGAGATTGTCAGCCCCTTTGAGTCTCCTGCAGGAGATTGAAAGGGGGGATATAAATCCAAAACTCCTCCTCCTCCTCCTCCTCCTCCGCTGCTGCTGCTGGTGGGCTGGCAGTTGGGCAAGAAGAGGTCTCAGACAGCCCTGCCTGTGCCAAAGGGACGCAAGGAGAAGACGCTGGGTGAAGTGAGGGGAGGGAGGGAGGGAGGTAGGATTGGCCGACTTCCCTCCCTCCTTGTCCCCCTCTTTGGTAGGTAGTGGGGTGGTGCTCCCACCTGTGTTGGGGACACTGAGCAGGGCTGCCACCGGGGCCACGTGCCCCTGCAGGATGGGCACTGCATGGTTCTGGCAAACTGCCGTGCCCCTGGACTGTTCAAAGGCGAGGTTCTGAGTCCAGATGATTTCCTTATTATGAAACAGCATCAGGAATAAGCGTTTGGACTTCTATTGCCAGAACTAAAGCATGAGCAGCCAAACAACCTCCATTGTGCCCCACATCACGGCCCCCCATGTCACACAACGCCCCCCCCCCCATGCCTGCCAGAACCCAAGGGAGGACGGCGCCCCTCCAGTCCCACTGTCCAAAGACAGCACAGCCTCCGCCAGGGTCAAGACAACCTCTGCACTCCACACAACTACAACTGCAGGTGTCCAGTGAGCTCCCCAGGCCTTGCTTGGAAAGCCCCGGGCAAAGAGTGAGAAAGGACAAGCACAGGAGTGAGGGGGGGACGGATGAGGAGAACAAGGACCCAGGAGACGTGGCCGGGTCAAGCAGGGGCTGAGAAGGACAGGGACCCCCAGGCTGCTCCAGAAAGGAAAGGCCTGGCAGGAGAGAAAACCTGGCAGGCAGGACAGCAGCTAAGTGCCCAAAGGCAGACCTGAGTGTGCCAACACAACTTCTGTGGTGGGCAAGAGAGGAGTGGGCCACTCAGAGCCTTCATGGAGGAGAGCGAGCCCCCCCCCCCGCCGCTACCCTTGGCAGGAGCAAGTGGGGCTCCCATCCTCCCCAGCCATTCCTCAAAGGAGACCCAGGGAGGGGATGTGTGTGTGTGGGGGGGGGGGGCGGAGAGAAGGCAGCAGCAGCAGGAACTGTCCGGTCTCAGGCATGGCGGGGGGGGGGGGGGGGGAAAAACGCCTCTTGTCCGAGAGAAGGGAGACGGGCAGAGACCGACAACAACAGGCCCAGAGACCTTGCCCGCTGCTGGCTCTGGGATACGGAGGTTGACTGCCTCTGAAGGTGGAGGCTCACGGCCCCCCCCCCCCGAGCGCTCTCAGGCGGCCCGGCCGACGGGGCGACCGGGGAGGGGGCCGCGAGGGAGCGCCTGGCTCGCAGCCCTCCTGCCCATCCACCCGGCTTGCAGGGTCGCGCCGGGAGCGGAGGCGCGCAGGGGCTCGGCCGGCGGCCTCTCCTCCCCCTTCCGCGGGCGGCGCCTTCCCTGCCGGGACGCCCGGCGCCGTTTCCCCCTCGCCACTTCAGGCCGGGCAGGCGGTGAGGAGGGCAGCCGGAGCCCCCCTCGCTCGCCCGCTCGCCCGCCCGCCCGCCATGGGGAACGCGGCCGGCTCCCTGCGCCTCTGCTCGCGGGGCTCGGGCCCGGACGAGAGCGCCCCGGACGCCAGGTAGGAGCCCGCCGCCGTCGCGCCCCCACGCCTCGGCCGCTGCGCTGCGCTGCGCTGCGCTGCGCTGCTGGCCACCGGCAGGCCCCTCGCCGACGCCGCCTCCCGAGCGGGGCCATCGCCAGAAGGGCCCTGCCACGCAGCCTGGCCGGCCGGGCTCCGGGGGCGCTTGCGGGCAGCGGGGTCGCTTGACCGCTGAGGCCTGCGGGCGGGAAAGGCGTGGACAGCCAGCCAGCCAGCCAGCCAGCCAGAAGGGGTCCAGCCCCTGCCCTCCCGCTCGAGCCCCCCCCCCGCCCCCCCGGACAGAGGGCGGCTGCTGGCTGGTGCGTGGCTTTCCCGGGCAAGCGCCCAAACGCGCCGCCGCCACCTGCTGCGGAGGCCGGGGCCGGGCCGCCCTCAGCCTGGGTGGGGTGGGGGGACATCCGTTCCCAGCCTCGGCAGCGCTTCAGCCCCCTTGGCCTTCGCCCGCCGACCCCCCTCCGTGGAAGCTCCTTTACAACCTGGCGGGGGGGGGAGGAACCAGAGGGACCCCCCTCAGCCCCAGGGCAGAACCCTTTCCCGCGCTGGCACGCCACCCTAGCACTTCCAGGCCCTGCATGGATCGGGGCCTCCGCCTAGCTGGCTCGGCGGCCCCTCCCCCTCGGGCTCCCAGCGTGGTGTAGTGGTTAAGAGCAGGTGCACTCTGATCTGGAGGAAGCGGGTTTGATTCCCCGCTCTGCCGCTTGAGTTGTGGAGGCTTATCTGGGGAATTCAGAATAGCCTGTACACTCCAACACACACGCCAGCTGGGTGTCCTTGGGCTAGTCCCAGTTCTTCGGAGCTCTCTCAGCCCCACCCACCTCACAGGGTGTTTGTTGTGGGGAGTGGGGAAAGGAAAGGAGTTTGTAAGCCACCTTGAGTCTCCTTGCAGGAGAGAAAGGCGGGGTATAAATCCACACTCTTCTCCTTCTCTGGCCGTGGGGGTGTGCGGTGGACCCCTCTGCAGATGGGGACTGGCGGGGGGGGGGGGGCGGCTCCGGCTGTGTGCAGGTGGCCACACCCTGGGCAGCAAGGCCCAAAAAGGGCCAACTCCTGGCAAGGAGTTGCAAAGAAAACAGCCTGAACTGTTCCAGAGGGTAGCCGAGGTCAGGGTGTCTGCAGGAGAGCAGCTCCAGCCAATCCCGGCAGCACCTTAGAGAGTCAAGGCTGGCTTCCTCCCTCCCCTCCCCTCCCCTCCCCTCCCCTCCTCCCATCTAGCCAGCTTTGTAAATGCCCCTCTGCAGACCTGTGGTGGCCTCCATTTTTGCCCCGTCTGCACAGCTCTGCTCATCAAATCTCACAAAGGACACCCCAGAGCTGGCAGAAGCACCAAAGGGGACAGCCAGGGCGGGGGTGGAGGGGTCAGCGCAGCTTCCCCCCGCCCCAGGAGGAGAGTCTGGAAAGTCTTGGGGCTCTTCTGTTTAGAAAAAATGGCTGAGTGGGTCATGATAAAATGATGCCTGGGTTGCAGAAAGTAGACAGAGGGAGCTTTTCCCCTATCCCATAATGCTAGAACTTGGGCGTGGTCAACAAAGTTGTTTGGAAATAGGTTTAGGAAAGACAAAAGGAAACACTTTTCCCCTCAATGCGGACTTAACTTGTGGAAGTTCCTGCCAGGGGGGCTGCTGGCTGCAAGCCAAGCGTGGGTCTGCATGAAAGGAGTTTAGGCTCATGGCCTACAAGCCCCGGCGCACAGAGGGAGCGTTCCCAGGTCTCGCCATCCTCTCAGTCCCAGTCCCAGCCGGCCTCTCATGCCTGGTTTGGTTTGCCCTCCAAAGGGACCGGTGAGCTGCTGTGTGCGAGAGGAGCTGCTTGGCCCCTGCGTGAGAAGGGATGCTGGGCTAGAAGGACCCTCCCTGGCCTGACCCAGCTGGGCTCTTCTGGGGTTCTTCTCAGGGGAAGGCCTTCTCCTCCATGCCGCGTGGTTGACTCTCTAGAGCAGGGGTGGGCAATTATTTTTTCCATGGGGCCGCATAAGAAACAGAAAATATTGTGGAGGGCCGGGCCAAAACGCAGGGGGGCGAGGTGGTTTTGAAAGCCCACAGAAGCCGGCAGCCAAGGCAACCGGCTTCTGCGGGGCTTTCAAAGACACCTCGCGCCCCAGCAAGGCAGGGGCGCAAGGCGCTTTTGAAAGCCCCGCAGAAGCCGGCAGCCAAGGCAACCGGCTTCTGCGGGGCTTTCAAAGACACCTTGCGCCCCAGAAAGGTGTATCTATGCAAACTGGAGCCCGGGGACAAAACCTGAATTTGGCGCCCCCTCCCCCGGTATGGGCGGCCACCCTTCCCCACCACGACCAAACAATGATTTTTTGCACCACTGCACAAAACACCCCCCACCCCCAGCAAAACATACATGGCTCTCTCCCCACCAACTCTCTTTCCTAATTTTGTCCTTACACCAACCCTGTGAGGTAGGCTGGCCTGAGAAACAGCTCCAAGCCAGTGCAAGGGGAAATTAACTTTTAAGCATATAAATCTCTCACAAATCACCCCCATCTGAAGGTTTGCCAAACAAATGCCAGCATCATCACCAGTTCTGTTGCTGCTGGGATCCAGCTCAGCTTCCCTTCTCCTGTGCCTATGGGAGCCAGTCTGCCCAGAAGGCTCGTGAGTAAGGGAGAATAAGGCACACTGGGTCAGAGGGAGGGGAGGCGGAGCGCCCCAGTCCTGCTCCTGGGAGCACAGTGGGATTTCTCCCCCGCCCCCTGGACACTCCAGGCCACCGTACAGAGTGGGCGGGGCTACAACAGCCACTGGCAACCTTGCTAAGGCCTACTGAATCAGCTTGTGTGCAGGGGCGTTTTGGCGCCCCCCACGTGACCACAATGGATGCGCCCGGGGACAAGAGGTGCTGTCCCTAGGCAAATACGCCTGTGGTCCCCAGCAAGGCAGGGGGGCCGGTCAGGGTCATCCGGCGGGCCGGATAATGCCCAGGTCTGCTCTAGAGGAACTGGTTGGCCACCATGTGAGGCAGGATGCTGGACTCATCGATGGACCCTCCCTGGCTCTCCTCCTGGTGACGATCTGGTGTTCTCCCCCCTGACCCTCGCCCTTTTGGGACTCTTTTGTTGGACACTTTCAAGGACTCCTCTGCCTCCTTGTCATCGCTTCCCTCTTTCTTTCTTCCTGGCCCTCCACCCCACCCCTCCTTCCAGGTCATTTATGAGTAGGTTAAAGAGCACTGGTCCCAAAACGGATCCTTGGGGGACACCACTCCCGACATCTCTCCATTGTGATTAGCCCCCCAAAGATTAGCCTGGGCACTCCCACACACGCCAGCTGGGTGACCTTGGGCTAGTCACAGCTTCTCGGAGCTCTCTCAGCCCCACCCACCTCACAGGGTGTTTGTTGTGAGGGGGGAAGGGCCAGGAGATGGTCAGCCCCTTTGAGTCTCCTGCAGGAGAGAAAGGGGGGATATAAATCCAAACTCTTCTTCTTCTCTTCCATATAAGAAATGCTTGCACAGCTCACTAGTAGGAACAGCCCTATAAAATCATGAATACAGAATAAAAACAACCCCTGCTTGTCTGTGTTTTTTCCCCACCCAGCGCCACAGATGGCTGCCCCATTGAGCCCCCCAAATACTCCCGGATCAAGAACTGGGTGACAGGCTGCGTCACCTACGACACCCTCAGTGCTCAAAGCACACCGGTAGGGAGAGAGTTGGAGCAAGGGGCACAAGTGGGCGGGGCCTTTTTCTGTTACATCCCTTGCGGATAGGCCGGGCTGTAAAGGAGGGATGTGCACAGCTGCCAACTTTTGGAATGGGCTTTCCCTCTGCCCCCGCTGTGGGCTGGGGTGTCAGGAAAGCCAGGCGGCCCCCCCCTTGGGCCAATCCCTTCCTAACGTCTCCTGGCTGGGCTGGAGCTCAGTCCTCACCTGGAGCCTCTTTGCTGCCCTTGTGGCACACCTGAGGCCTGGCGAAGTCTCCCCTCCTGAGGGAGAGATTTTCTCTTGGGAGCCAGCAGGCCCTCCTCTGCCCCCTTCTCCCACCTCTGTCTGCAGGCCACTCAATGCAGTGAGAAGCGCTGCCTGTGCAGCCTCATGTTACCAAAGGGGATGATCCGCGGGGCTGCAGAGAGTGCCAGGCCCAAGGAAGAGCTGCTGCCGCAGGCCAGGGACTTCCTCAACCAGTACTACGGCTCCATCAAACGGTGAGTGCCAGGAGGGCCGTTGGGCTCTGTGTCTGTTTGTGCCCCCCCCCCGCCTCCTCCCCGTCAGCGTTGGGCCCTGAGTGTGGGTTGGGTCAGGGTTAACTCTGGCTCCCTGCCCCGGACTGTAGATTCTGCTCCAGACTTACTAGCCGCCCCATGCCTCCCTGGCCGTTTGCCCCAGGAAAGGAGGAATAGAAATCAAGCAGGTCAGTCAGCCGAAGCTGTTTTGGAGAAGGTCCAAGTCCTCCCGTTCTGGGCCCCCATTTCCTTCTAGGTGGCAGCAGTGGGTGGGTGGGTGGGCAGGGGAGTCTTTGGGGCACTGTTCCCAGCTGGTTGAGGGGCAGCCTGGGATCTGGAAGACTTTATCTGCAGGGCCTCATGTTGAGATCACCACCCCGCCGTCAGTGCACACCCCTTCCGCCCCATCCTGGGCCCCTGTCCGGGCACGGTGACCCTCCTCTTCCCTTCCCGGCCCAGAGATAACAGGCCGGCTGTTTTGAATTGATGGCTCATTCATTGAAGATTGAAAATGCTGTGAGTCAGCCAAGGGTCCTGATCCAGGAACGGTGCTCTGTGCTCTACGGGGGGGCGGGGGGGGGCTCCTCCCGGCATGTGTGAGGAAGCCACAGGGGCAGATTTCCTTGCTCCAGTGAGATTTTTCCAGAACTGGATCCTTCCCTCTGGTGAGCAAGAGGCATGGCCCTGCAGGAAGCTCTCCTCCTGTGAAATGAATGGAAACATGGGGGAATCTCCCAGTGGGGGTGGGGGGGGTCACCCCGGGGGTTGGGTCCATCTCCCAGGCGGCCACCCGACACAGTGCCCCACATCTGCTGTTGAAAGTGGGCCTGGAACCAGTGCTCAGGGCCCCCTGGGGAGGGGGGGGGGGGCTGTTTTCTGTCCCAATCCCTTTGTTCTCTCTCTGGCTCAAGCGGTGTGTGTTATCAAAGGCCTTTTCCTCTCTGAGCAATCTCTTCCTGTCTCCTCCGAGGCCTCTGATGTCATGAGCAGTCCCCTCCCCGCAACAACATTTGGGCAGCTTCTTAAAACTATCTGACCCATGTGAACGTCCCGTATTTCACAGCGTGGAGCAAAGGGAGTGCCTGGTAACCCCGTCTCCTTCATCGGCCGGGGAGGTCCCCCTCCCTGGTTGAATGGCAAGTGTGGGGCCTTCCCTCTAGCGGCTCCACAGATCCTCATTAAATGGGTGGACATCAGGACCAACTGAAGAATTTAAACAGGTCTAAACTTTAACTAAGTGGTCAGAGAGTTGCCATGGGGAAGGGACAAGAACTGTGACCCCCCCCCCCACCATTATATTGCTACCTCACCGTGTGGATGTGCCCCAGACTAGGGAGGTTCTGCCACACTTAGCCCCCTCATGTTGAAATGCACGGGTGCAAGAGAGGCAGGCAGCAGCCATGCCCTGAGGCCGGAGGAACAGAATCCAAGCAGGGCTGGTCAGAGGACTTCCCCAGCCACAGTCCAAGTTCCTGGGGGGGGGGGGCGGAGGAGGGCTCTCCTCCTTTGGAGGGTTGGCAGCAGAGGCATGGGCAGCCGTGTGACCTCAGGGATGATGCTGTGATTGAACAGGGAGGGGGCAGGGAGGGAGGGGCAGCGCAGCTCCCCTGGACCTTTCGTTCAAGCCCAGGGAAATGCTGCTGCTTTGGGGTGAGGAAGGAGTTTTCCTTCAGGCTAAAACGGCTTCATCTGGGCATAGTGTGTGTGTGAGGGGGGGTCACCGGGGGATTGGAGGGAGGGAGTTGTGAATTTCCTGTGTTGTACGGTTGACATAGGAAATTCACAACTAATTTACCAGATTACAGCCTGCCACTCCTGTGGAGGACCCAGTTCTCCAGTTTAGACTGCACCACTCATAACCACCAAACCACACTGGTTTCCCAGACGGACGGGGTAGCAGATTTTTTAGAAACTGATTATTTTTCGCACAGGTATTGATCTTGTCAGATTTTAGAAGCTAAGACGGTCGGTTAGTTCTTGGATGGGAGACCACCGAGTGGGAAAGCAGTTCTCCTGTGAATTATCTAAAAATAGAGATTTCCCCCCCAGAAATATTGATTCCCATTCAGATTTGGCCAGATTTGATTGACCAGTTGGTTAAAGTGAACGTGGTCAATCCCGGAGTGGCAGGTGGTCCCTCTTGCCTCGCATCGTTCCTTGTGTGCCCCCCCCCCTCATTCTCCAGCCTGGTCTGTTCGTGCAGGGGGGGCATTTGGCCTTGCTTGCCAAGAGAGGAGGGCCACCAGCCCCCCCCCCCCCGCCAGTGAGTCGGAGGAGCTTCCCTGCCCGTCTGACCAGGAACTTCCTTCTCAGCTTGGAGTCCAAGGCCCACGTCCAGCGGCTGCAGGAGGTGGAGAAGGCGATCACAGAGACGGGCACCTACCAGCTGCTGGAGGCAGAGCTCATTTTCGGGGCCAAGCATGCCTGGCGCAACGCGGCCCGCTGTGTGGGCCGAATCCAGTGGAGCAAGTTGCAGGTGCGTGAGGGGGCGGCCCCAGAACCCCCCACTTGAAAGCACCAGAGTGCAGGTCGGGCCAAGCCACGGTCTCGTGCAGAGGCAATGGCAAGGGGTCCCAGCCCCTTCCCACACACGCAGGCGGCAGGCAGGCAGGAGGCTGAGGGTGGGGCCTGCACAGAGAGGCTCCGCACCATCTTTTCTTGAGAGATCCACAGAGGAAAGTCTGGCTGATTGTTCAGGCTTTCTTGCCTCTCTTTCTAGCTCCTGGCAGCCCCTCCGGCTCCACGCTCGGTTCCCGGCCTTCTTCCTGGGCCTTCCTCTGCCCCCTGACTCTCTTCCCAGGGGTCTTTGCAGGGCTGTCCTGGAACCTCTGGCAACCCCCTGAGTGACCTCTGCACCTTCGCTCAGACTGCATCCTGCTTCTCCGCTGCTTTGACCTTCCCAGCCTTCTCAGCCAGAGATCTCAGCCCTCCACCCCCAGGACTTCCTTTCCCGTTTTCCAGCTCTGTGGGTCCTCTCCTTTCCCACCTCATCCCCCGCGACCTTCAGCCTTCACTTGCTCCCACCCCCACCCCTCCATCCTGGTGTGGTTTTTCCTTGCTGCCGCCCGAGGGATTCTTCCGGCCCAACTGGCAAGGCTGAACGATACTGTATAATTTCCTCGTCACCTTCCTGAGTCTGCCACGAGGCTTCTTCAGCAAATGTGGGTTGGGGGTTTGGAACTCAGTTCAGATTGGGGTCTTGGTGTACGGAGAGAAGACTGACCCCCCACCCCCAATGGTATTCCCCATTACTGTGTATGAGCATGAAAGCTGGACTATGAAGAAAGTTGGCAGGAAGAGAGTGGACTCCTCTGCCGTGTGGTGTTGGAGGAGAGATTTGCTGAGGCCGTGACAGACGGCCCAAGAGCAGATCTGTGGGTTCCAGATCAAATCAGGCCTGAACTGTCCCTACAAGCTAGAATGACTAAACTGAGGCGATTGCAGGGTAGTCACATGTCGTCACAACCAAATTTGCTAAAATGTGTGTGGAAGAGGAAAATGCTGTGGGCACCAAGTTGAAGGTGAACCTGATGCCCACAGCATTCGGCCATCCCAGGCAAACTTTAGCAAAGTTAGCCGGTTCCTTTCAGGAGACTCACACCAGCAGCCCAGCAGGAAATAAGTGCCCCCACCCAGAGCAAGACCACTACCACATTGCCTCCTGTTGAAACTTCTACCACAGAGCCATCTGGGCATAACCGAAAGCCCCATTGAAATCTATGGTGGGAAAAGTAATTTTTCCCGCCACAGAACTTGCTGAAGAGCCTGGCAGATTCTGGGGAATGTCTGAGTGTGTAAGCACTGGCTGCACATTTTTGAAGACAGAGGCACCAGACTTTCATGGTGGCTCCGAGAGGTCTTGGGTAATAGCATCCAAGCTTGGTGAGCTTTGCTTCTGGAATGGGGGCGGGGGCGGGGGGGGGGGGGCGAGTTCTGAGAGAACTCAGCCCACAGGCTTTCATGTGCAGGAGCAGGGAAACAAAATAAGCCTTTTGGGGGCCCATAAAATTGAACCCCCAGAAGCAAAGGTCTTTAAACCTGGATGCCATTACCAGAAGGGCCTCCTGAGCCACCTTGAAAGTCTGGTGCCTCTGTCTTCAAAAATGTGCAGCCTGCCTACACACTCAGAAATTCCCCATTGGCTACAATGGAGCAAAGTCACTGCAAAACAAAGAATCTTGGGCAACTTCCTTGGGGTGCCTGTAAGGGGTGTATTTTTAAAACTAGTGACACCAAAATTTCAGGGTATCATCTGGTAACTATTCTTATGATGCCACCCAAGCTTGGTGAAGTTAGGTTCAGGGGGACTAAAGTTATGGTCCCTCAAATGGGCAGCCCCCATCTCCTGTTAGCTCCCATTGAAAACAATGGGGATGGGGGCATTCCATTTGGGCATCCGTAACTTTGTTTCCCCTGAACCAAACATCACCAAACTTGGGTGGTATCATCAGGGCAGTCTCTGGATGATGCCCTGAAATCATGGTGCTGCTAGCTGTAAAAATGCCCTCCCATGCAGGCCGAAAAACACCAAAAATACCCCCCCCCCCCAAAAGCCCAAATACCTTTCATTCGCATTTGTTCATATATGGGCAGGACATAATCAGACACTTTTTGTCCAAATGTGCCCAAATTTGTCCAGATTCCAGCTGAATCTGGTATTTGTTTCATCTGAATCTCCAACCCTCGAAAGTGATGCTGTTTCAGGGTGTGGGAGAATCCACCCCCAAACAGCATCACTTTCAATTTTGTTTTAACCGGGGACCCAAGATCCTCCCTTTAAGGTAGATTTAAAAGAAGAATCTGAGCTCCCTAGTTTAAACACCACTGAAAGTGATGCTGTTTGGGGGTGGATTCCACTGGAGGTGTTTTGCGAGAGATGATGCTGACATTTGTTTGGGTTTTGAACATGGGGAGGTGATTTGTGAGAGATTTACATGCTTAATACCCACTTGCACTGGCTTGGAGTTGTTTCTCAGGCTAACAACCTACCTCATTGGGTTGTTGTGATTAGGAAATTAGGAAAAGAGTTGGTGGGGAGAGAGCCATGTATGTTTTGCTGGGAGTGGGAGGTGTTTTGTGAGCTGGTGCAAAAAATCATTGTTTGGTCATGGTGGGGGAGGATGGCTGCCTATTCACCAGGGGGGGTGCCAAACTCAGGTTTTGTCCCCGGGCTCCAGTTTGCCTAGGTACGCCCCTGAATGGGCCAACTATCTGGAAGAAGCCCTCAGCTGGCCAGACCTGAGCAAGGCTGCCCCTGGGAGGACATTTTGAAGGACGTTGATTCATGGGGTCGCCACGAGCCAGAGGTGACTGGAGGGCACTTGACACGGAGGCCGCAGAGGAGGCGCTGGCTTCTTCCTTTGAAACGGCTCTGGGAAGTGGCCATTTTCCCCACTGTGGGGATTACACGCATTCATTTGTTTACACCCCACCTTTCTCCAGGGGAGGGGGGGGGCTCAAGGCAGGACTCAAAATGGAGGGGAGGAGAATGATGTAAATGCAAAGCAAAGCAAACTCTCCTCTTCTCCATTTTATCATCACAACAGCCCTGTGAGGTAGGATAGGTCGAGAGTCTGTGACTGGCCTGAGGTCACCCAGCGAGCTCCCACAGCGGAGTGGGGATTCAAACCTGTATTCCCCAGATCCTAGTCTGAGACCCTAAGCACTACACCACACAGCCGCCAGCACCTCCCTTGCGCCCTGGTGCTCCTGAGAATGGGGTCCTGAGCCCAGAGCTTATGATGAGCATCCAGCCCAGAGCCTCCGTGGCAGAGAAAGTGTGGTCTACAGTCAGGGGCTCGGTGAGTTTCCCTTGCAGTGGGGGCACTCTGCAATAGTGTTGTGGGTTTTCCGAGTTGTATGGTCGTGTTCTCCTTATGTTTTGCCTGCATCTGTGGCTGTGCATCTTCAGAGGATCCTCTGAAAATCCCACAACAGCCCGGAAATCCCACAACACTCCCGAGATTCCAGCCGTGAAGCCCTTGACAGCAGACTCTACTGTAGGCTTTGCTGGTCTTCAGGAGCAGCTTGACAGGGGACCGGGGGGGTGGGGTGTTTGGGGCATGGAGAGGTCCTGCCGCACCCGACCCAGAAAGCTCCCTCCAGCCCAGCCTCCTGTTTCCCTCAAGGGCTGAGCAGTGGTCACAGTAGCTCAAGGGGGGGTGGGGGCAGGGCAGAGGTCTCCCCCCATGGCTCCCCCAACCACCGGCCTCTGAGCATGGAGATCCCGGCAAGGCTTCCTTCCATGGACCCCCTTTTTCATCCATCCTTGGTGAAGACCAGCCCCTCGTCCCGGCAGAGAGCCCCTCAAGTGAAGTGTGCATGATGTGAAGAAGGGATTTCTTCTGCCTGTCTTGAATCCGCAGCTTCGCGATTCCAGGAGTGAAAAGTGGTTTTAGGCGAGAGGGAGAAAGAGCTCTCTCTGCCCCTGCCCCCCCCCCGGCGTCACCCCAGAAGGCTTTGCTGCGTCCCCCTTTCGCAGCCCCTAACAGCTGACCTTCTGCTCTTCAGGGAGGGGTTCCGGCTGCTTCATCCTTTGGGCTGTGCTTGTGAGGCTCTGCAGCAGGTAGAGACGGGTGACCAGACCTCTTCGCCGTGTTGCTGGCCAGCGGCCATATTCCCATATTGCTCTTCCTCTGGGGAGCTTGGAGGGAGGGAGGGTGTGTGTTCTCCATGTTATTCTCGCAACAATCCTGCAAGGTATGTAAGGTTGAGAGCGGATGACTGGTCCAAAGTTATCCAGTACAATACAGGGATGAGTGTGGGTTTTCATTTGGGACTTCCGGGTTCTAGCGTGACAGTCACACTGTTGCACCCCACGAGCAACTGCCTCATCCATCTGTGGAAACGTTTTCAACGGACTCGGTTTTCAGTCGCTTGGCTAATAATCCTTCTCCCAGCATTCGTGTCTTCCGCCTCTACTGCAGGGAGTTGAGATCTTTACTGGTTTTCCCAGTTGCACTCCAGGGTCTTTTTTCTGTCCAGCCGCCGCCCCCCCCCCTCGCTCTGACCCCACCAGTGCATATATCCAAGGGAGGATGGTTTGCCCCATTGCGCCTCACTTTATACTTGCGTCGGATCTCCTTTGGCGGATGGTCAACCACTCATCCATTTCAGAGAGATCCTTTTGGAGCTCTGTGCGATCCTGACTCACTCGGTACCTGCATTGGTCCTAATAGTGACCCCGCTGGGACCCCTCTTCTTACTTCCCTCCTTTGCAAGAAGCCTCAGTTTATTTCTGGACTCTGTTTCCTGTTGTTTTATTAGTCCGCAGTTCTTGAGAATGCTCACCTTCTCATTCCAGGGCTATTAAAAGCCTCCGGGGAGGAACTTTATTAAAAACTTTTTGAAAGTCCAAGTATATGATGTCTCCAGGACTGATTTTGTCCATAAATGTATTAACTTTCCAGATGATTCTAACAGGTTGATTATAAAGTCAGTCAACAATTGCAGAGTTTTGGAAGGAGATCGAGAATGTTGCCCTACTGGTGTTCCTTAAGAGTAACCCACTGGTCTGGGCCACCTGGACGCTGACGTTTAGTGTTTAAATGGTCTGTTGGCCTTCAAAGTTCCCTTCTTGTCCCCTCAACCTGACCCAGTTTTTCCAACACCCCTCATGAGAACAGCAACTCTGGCATGGGCAGCAACGGCCCAACGTTTTGTCCCGTGAGAACCATTGGGAAGAGCCTGCTCAGTTCCTCCACGTTCTCCCTGTCTTCCTTTGGCAATCCTTTCTCCCCCTTTCTCATCATTCCTCTTGGGGAGCAGCCTTCCTTTCACAGGACGGCTGAAAATAGTCCTGGGGTGACTCTTTTCAGTGCAGCAATCCTGAAGTCTCCTGCTGGATTCTGAACACCATTCAGGACTAGAGATATAAAATATCTGGAAGTTTTGAAGCCACAAGGGAAGAAGTGGGGGTGGGGGGTTATTCTGTTTTTTTCCTCTTAAAAAAGGGGTGCGGGGTTTTTTTGGTGAAATTGAAATATATGCGATACAAATTTAAAGGAGGGTGTTGTGTTTTTTCCGTGCTGTATGGCCATCAGTGACGTAGCGCCAATGGGGTGGGGGTGGGGCGCAATGCTCCGGGCATGCGCCAGTGCAGGGGCATGGGCGTGGCATGGTGGGGGCAAAGGCCACGGTTGCCCTTTCAGCCTGGACCAGAATGGCTGCCCTTTCAGCCCCCGCCCCGCCCCGCCCCAGACCAGAATGGCTGCTTTGTGAGGCAAGGCTGCAGTTTCTGGGGCCGTCTGCTTGCAAAGACAAGGCAACCAAAGAGGCTGGGGTGTACCAAGTAATGTGCAGGGTAGGGTGACGGATAGAAAGTGTTGCTATCCAGTGATTTGAGAACTTGGGCACTTCCTGTGACATTGTTTGGCCGCAGATTCAGGACCGAGGGAAGATATGGTGATGGCCAGAGGCCAAAAGAGAATTAAAAGGGGCTGGGCAGAGGCATGAAGGAGATGTTGGCTGTTAGCCAGCCTAGCCACGTGGGGCCACCAGGGTCAAATGCAGAATTGCCGGCTTCTGGGAGGTAGCTGGAGGGGGGAGCTGTGGTCTGTGGACCCTACTTCTGGGTTTCTTTGAGGCATCAGATTGGCCACATGTTAGAAACTGGGTTGGGGACGTGGATGGACCAGTGGTATGATCCGGTGGAACTCCTCATCCTGCCATTTCCTGCTCTCATCCCTGCAGCTGTTTGATGCACGAGACTGCACAAGTGCCCAGGATATGTTCACGTCTTTATGTACGCACATCCATTATGCAACCAACCGTGGCAACCTCCGGTGAGTGGCTTCAGCCTCCTGTGCGACCTGCTCCATGACTGGGATGGCTGATGCAGAGAGACCGGGGCGGGGGGGGGGGGGGCAGCTATCAGGGGGAGCTGGCTGCAGTGTTCAAACAGACCTTTGCATGCGTTCTTGCTCCCTCCTGGCAGGTCGACCATCACCATCTTCCCACAGCGGACTGCGGGCCGTGGCGACTTCCGGATCTGGAACAGCCAGTTGATTCGCTATGCGGGCTACCCACAGCCGGATGGCTCGGTGCTGGGTGACCCGGCCAATGTGGGCCTCACAGAGGTGGGGTGGAGGAAGAGGCCCCCTTGAGCTGAGCCCCCCTTTGCAGTGCGGTTGGGGGCTCTCTGGCTCCGTCTTCTCTGGGACTCCGAGGGCCTCTCTGCGTGGCCAACTCCAACTCTGAACCTGGAGATGTTGGGGGTGGAGCCTGTGGGGGTGTGTGGGATATAATGCCATGCAGCCCCCTCCCCCCCATCCAAAGCAGCCTCCTCCAGGGGGCCTCTAGCCTGGGGATTCCTTGTGATTCCAGGAGGTCTCCTGGCCCCACCTGGTGGTTGGCCCAGCCGGGCGGGGGGGGGGGGGGCTTTCTCCCTGGCATGGCCTTGTGGGTCCAAGGACTGCACAGGCAAACCTGACCCCCACACAAGACTCTGCCAGCCCTGCCCCCCCCCAGGGGTCCTGTCCTCTCCCTTGCCAAGCACGGCTGCTGTGTGGGGTGAGGATGGGGGTCCAGGAACCCCTTCATCCCGTCTCTTCACATCTGCAGGCAATTCCCTAGCACCGTGGTGGTGAACCTTTGGCACTCCAGATGTTATGGACTACAATTCTCATCAGCCCCTGCCAGCATGGCCAATTGGGGCTGATGGGAATTGTAATCCATAACATCTGGAGTGCCAAAGGTTCGCCACCACTGCCCTCGTACCCAACAGCTCCCTCCCCCTCCCCCACATCTTGGGCTGAACTGCCCCTGCTCTGCCCCCACCCCCTGGGTGATGGTCTGCAAATGAAGGGTTGAAGGGGGGGCGCATCTTTTCTGGTTGCAGGACTCCCCCTCCCCCTCTACTGACCCTTCCCTCCCTCCTCTCCCAGCTCTGTCTCCAGTATGGCTGGACACCCCCCCGCACCCGCTTCGACGTCCTCCCGCTGCTCCTGCAAGCCCCCGACGAAGACCCTGAGCTCTTTCCTCTGCCCCCCGAACTGGTGCTGGAGGTCCCGATCAGCCACCCCTCGTGCGTACCAGGAGGGAGGGGAGGGGCTGCTTGTGGACCCCGGCCCGCTCGACTGGAAGGGCATTGCTGCTCCTGCCCGCTCCCTGCTAGACACCCCCTACCCTACCCACCACCACATGGGGAAGGAGGCTCCTGACCTGGGGCCTCTTGCAAGTAGGGGAGAAGTGTGTGTGGGGGGGGGGGGAGCTGTTGCATTCATTTGGCCCTTCCCTGGACTTTCCTGGGGGGGTCTGGTGGACCTTTCCTCTGGGTGGAATAAGGCGAGCAACGGAATTCTCCTCCTCCACCCCGTAGAGGAAGCCCAGGAGCTCACCTGCGGGGGGGGGGGGGGCATGGAGAATTTGGGGGGTAGCCAGGTTCTTGTGGGAAAGTGGCATCAGCCTGGTGGGTTCCTGGCTGCCCAGGCAAGTAGCCTTAAGAACATAAGAACATAAGAACGAGCCTGCTGGATCAGACCAGAGTCCATCTAGTCCAGCTCTCTGCTACTCGCAGTGGCCCACCAGGTGCCTTTGGGAGCTCACCTGCAGGAGGTGAAAGCAATGGCCTTCTGCAGCTGTTGCTGCTCCTGATCACCTGGTCTGCTAAGGCGTTTGCAACCTCAGATCAAGGAGGATCAAGATTGGGAGCCAGAGATCGACTTCTCCTCCATCAATCTGTCCAAGCCCCTTTTAAAGCTATCCAGGTTAGTGGCCATCACCACCTCCTGTGGCAGCATATTCCAAACACCAATCACACGTTGCGTGAAGAAGTGTTTCCTTTTATTTGTCCTACTTCTTCCCCCCAGCATTTTCAATGGATGCCCCCTGGTTCTAGTATGGTGAGAAAGAGAGAAAAATTCCTCTCTGTGTTAACATTTTCTACCCCATGCATAATTGTATAGACTTCCATCCTATCCCCCCTCAGCCGCCTCCTCTCCAGACTCAAGAGTCCCAAACGCGGCAGCCTCTCCTCGTAGGGAAGGCGCTCCAGTGTGGTGTGCTGGTTCGAGTGTCAGACCAGGATCTAGAGACCCAGGTTTGAGTGCCGACTCTGCAAAGGAGGTGTGCTGTTGTGAATGTGTCGGAATGGGACTCAGCGCCACGAGCTCTTCTGTGCTCGGGTAGAGTCAGACGTGAAGCCATTCGCGGCTGCATCAGCGGGGCCTCGGATCGCAACGTCTGAGCAGGGCCGCCAACCCCAACCCTCCCACCCGGGGCCAGGGCCTGGTGCTGGGGGTTTGGAGCCCCCTCCCCGTTCCTCCCCTGAGTGCTCTCCCTCCCCTCTGTGCTTCAGGCTGGAGTGGTTCGAGAAGCTGGGGCTCCGCTGGTACGCGCTGCCGGCCGTCTCCAACATGCTGCTGGAAGTGGGGGGGCTGGAGTTCCCGGCAGCCCCCTTCAACGGCTGGTACATGAGCAGTGAGATCGGCATGAGGAACTTCTGCGACCCCCAACGCTACAACATCCTGCAGGTGCTCCACTCCTCCCGGTCGTCCTGGGGGAGGCCGTGCTTGCCCCTCCCTCCGTGAACAGGGTTCAGGCCCCGTGAGGCGGCCAGTCAGCCCCCAGCCCCCCGCATTCGGTGCTAAGCAAGGAGCACTCTCAACACAGGCCCCCAACTGGAACTGCCCAGGTGAGCACGTTCCCACGAGCAAAGGCCACGGCGGCCCTTTCAGCCTGGGAGCAGCAGCAGCACGGGGCCTCATTTGCGGTGGGGCCTAGCTCCTCTTGCGAATGCCCTGGAATACAGGAAGTAGCCATAAGGGGGGGGGGAAGAGCCTCTGGTCATGTGCAGAGTATTTCTGCATTACCCCTATTTAAATACAGTCAGATCCTGCCATGTGGGGAACAGTCCTGGGTTGGTGCTTGACCAGCCGCCGCCCCCTCCCCACAATATCCAGACCCATTCTGACTCAAGGGAGGGGGCTGGTTTCTCTCGACCTGCCCCCACCTTTCCCATTCTCCCTCCCAGGGCCGGATCCAGATTTTGGGGGCTTCTGGCCACTGTGCTCCCGGGGGCGTTCCTGCTGCCTTCCGGTCCTGGGCTCTCCACCCTTCCCCCCTGGCCACGCTCCCTGCCCTAGGCTCTGCCTACAGCTCTTTCCCCTCTCAGTGCTGGGCAGTGGGTGCACCTGGCAGTGCGGGGGGGGGGGGCAGGCAGGGCATTCGCAAGGGAGCCGGCAGGGAAAGGGGGTCAGCAGCAGCGGACCCTGGCAGCTTCCCCCCTCAAGAGTCTGTTGACGCTGGCCCTGCCGCCGCCCACGTCCTCGATGGAGCAAGCGGAGAGGGTTTTGTAACAGCCCTCCCCGCCTGTGTGTGTGTGTGTGTGTGTGGCAGGAGGTGGCGCAGCGTCTGGGGCTGGACACGCGGACAACCTTATCCCTCTGGAAGGACAAGGCTGCTGTGGAAATAAATTTGGCTGTACTGCACAGTTTCCAGGTGAGCAGGGGCAGGTGGGGGCTGTTGGGGGCTCAGCTAAGGTGACTGTGGCTTGGTGGGACACACAGAAGATCATCACCCTACGTAGGTCTCCTGGGGCAGTGAGTGCTGCGTGGAGTGGGGGGCAGGGAGTGGAACCTCCGTCCTGTCAGCCCCGGTGGTGGCTCTTCTTCCACGGCGTGGGTCAGAATGCCAGGTTCTTTGGCAGCGCCCAGCCAGGCCCGGCTCTCCCAGCCACCCCATCC
Organism: Sphaerodactylus townsendi; assembly: GCF_021028975.2. NCBI lineage: Eukaryota > Metazoa > Chordata > Lepidosauria > Squamata > Sphaerodactylidae > Sphaerodactylus > Sphaerodactylus townsendi. Next base: position 78,485,485 of record NC_059435.1, on the reverse strand, counting down.
TTTGGAGCTTGCCATTGCCGTTGAGGGGCGTGGCTCTGCGTAGGGTGGCCCTGTGGGCACACGGAAGAATGGGTCGGGGCTTTCTCCTTTGGCCACGTGTGCTTCTCAGTGAAATGGGGTCTCCTTAATTGTTTGGGATGTTTTTCGCCTCTGACCCCCCCCCCACCTTGATCCGCTTCCAGCTGGCCAAGGTGACCATTGTGGACCACCACGCCGCAACCGAGTCCTTCATGAAGCACCTGGAGAACGAGCAGCGCATGCGAGGGGGGTGCCCGGCCGATTGGATCTGGCTGGTGCCCCCCATCTCTGGCAGCCTCACGCCTGTCTTCCACCAAGAGATGGTGAATTACCAACTGTCCCCTGGCTTCTGGTACCAGGTATGAATCCTGCCACTTGAAAAGGGCCTGAATACATACGGGGGCAGTGCATGGGCGGGGGGGGGGGGGGACTGCTGCTGGGCAACCAGAAAGGGACCTGATGGCCTCCTCATGCCTGGGCCCCTATTGAGGGGGTTGTTTGGGGGTCAGATTCCCAGCCCTGACTTTGCCACGTGGCCATGAAGGGCCAGGGATTCTCAGAGCAAAATACAGCTTTCAAAACAGTTGTGGCTTCTGTTTGGATCTTTTCTGTTGCCCGAGTGGCCCCCCCGCCCTCCCCCCCCCCCCAGCCCCAGGAGCTCAGTTTTGGGGAGCTCAAAGGAGGGCTGGTGGGAAGAAGCCCCATTCAGTGGCACCTTTACCTGCCACACAAATGCCTTTTTTCCCTAATTGAATTAAATACAGTGGTTGTTTTGTTTGATACCACATGAAAATTCAAACGTATTTGGTTCTGGTGTGTTTTCCGGGGGGCTGTGTGGCCGTGGTCTGGTGGATCTTGTTCCTAATGTTTCGCCCACATCTGTGGCCGGCATCTTAAGAGGTGAAGCCTTAGGAACAAGATGTACCAGACCACGGCCACACAGCCCCCCGGAAAGCCCACCACAACCAGTTGAATCCGACCGTGAAAACCCTCGACGATACATTTTAAAAGTAGCTTCAGCAGCCCGTGTCATCCCAGCTCAGGGACCGTGGCCGTGTGGCTGATGTCTGGCTCCAACAGTCCCTTCCTGGCAGTTAATGTGTGGCTTTGCCCACCGGGCTCAGCCAGAATTCCACAGGGCCCCCAGGATCAAAAAGGTGAGGGGACCCCACACTGAAGAACACGGCATCTTGAAGGATCACGCACAGAGTCTCTTTCCTTTGCTGCTGAGTCATGAGGACAGGCTCAACATGAGAGGTGGGGTGGGGGACACGAGGGGTCCGGTGGTGCTTCTTGCTCCCCCCCCCCCCCCAGTCACACCCGCAACACTTTCGCTGTCCCTGCAGCCAGACGCTTGGAGAGTCTACGTCCCCAAAGGAACCACCATCACCCGCAAGAAGACCTTCAAGGAGATAGCCAAGTAGGCCTTTCTGGGGGCCAGGGCAGAGGTGGTTGTGGGTGAGGCAGTCACGGGTGGGTGGGGGGTGGCGGGGGCTTGGGGAGGGGGAGGACACCATTCTCGGGCCTGGTTTCCACGCCTTGGAGAGAGAAGCAGCCCAGCCTCTGCACGCCCTCATTTTGGGCCACATTCGCAGTGGGCTGCACAGCCCCAAGATCTTCTCTGTTGATGACAGGCCTCGATGCCTGCTTCTTTGCCCCCCTCCCCCCCCAGCCACCCCAATGCTTGAGGGCACCAGCCCCCCTGAGAACAAGAACCCAGAAGGGAGGGGGGCAAGGTGGCCCCTGCCCTTTCAGTGAGGGTGTGATGGCTCTACCAAGCTCAGACTTCTGGTCTCCCTTGAGGAATCGGTTGGTCACTGTGCCACTGGGAGGGGGCCATACTGGATGACCTCTGAGGGGCCACCAAGAATCTGTCTAGGACTGTGGCGGGACTGATGCGGGCCAGTTCCTGCCACCTGGCTGGCGCTCCATGTTCTTGCAGAGAAGTTGGGCAGCAGCTCCGTGGTTGCCGGCCCTCCCTGCCTTGGTAGGTTCCGGTGGGTGAGGTGGCCCTGGCTGAGTGCCTCGCTCTTCACCAGCGGGCGGAGACAGACCTGGCCCCTCCCCACGAGGAGCTTACTGGGGGGGCAGAGAGACCCACAAGGGAAGACCCAGATTTCATTCCAGTGCCGTGGCCTTAGTCCAGTCATGCGCCCAAAGCTGCCCAGGGATTGGAAGGAGGTGGACACAGGCCTCGTGCCCGAGGGGCAGCTGGGCAGGGCCAAGAACAGTGGAGCTGGAAGGGAGCAAAGGGGGCACTCGCTTCTCTCTCTCCCCCCTCCGCCTTCTGCAGTGCGGTCAAGATCACAGCTAAGCTGATGGGTGACGTGATGGCCCGCCGTGTCAAGGCCACCATCCTGTATGCCACAGAGACGGGCAAATCCCGCGCCTACGCCCAGAGCCTGGAGCAGCTCTTCAAGTTTGCTTTTGATCCCAAGGTGGGGCGGGGCGGGGCCTGGGGTGCCTGCAACCCCCTCCTCGGAGCCTGGCCTGGCCTGCCTGTCTGGCACACGTGGCCTCTCGGGGCAGGGCCCAGGCCGGCTCTCTTGCCTGGCAGGCCACAGTGACCGGTGCACCCCCTGCCCCCCAGGTGCTGTGCATGGAGGAATATGATGTGGTTTCCCTGGAGCATGAGACACTCGTCCTCGTGGTGACCAGCACCTTTGGAAACGGGGACCCCCCAGAGAACGGAGAGGTGAGGTTCTGCAGAGAGCGTGTGGAGGGGGAGGAATAGCAATTGGAAACCTGTACTCAGTTGGTCTGGGGGACTGGCAGTCCCGTGGAGGCGTCTTCACGGTGCACAGCAGCAAGTGTGGCCTCTCTGAGCAAGCGCCGCATGCCCCCCTGCCCTGGCCACGTGGGCAGGAGGGGGGAGTCCCTGCCTCTCTGCTGAGGCTCAGCCCATCCTCACTCGTCTGTCTTTCCAGAACTTTGCCAAAGCCTTGATGGAGATGACCTGTCCCTTTCTGGGCAGCCCCGAGCCAGAGCAGTTCAAGTGAGTTCCCGCCCCCCCCTTTGCTTTCTCTGTCTCCTTCCTCGGCTCCTGATCCCCCACCCCACCCACCCCCCGGCCTAAAGGGAGCCCTTGCAAGACCCGGAGGAGAAAGTGCCAGGATTTTCTTCTGCTGCAAACAGGCAGGTGGGAGGGGGGGCGGGGCAGAGCTGCCTGGCCTAACCTTGTCCCAGAGGCAAGTTGGAGGAGCTTGCTTGTTATCTCTCCTAGCAAGAGTAAAAGACTAAATTTAGTTGCAATTAAATTAGCAATAACTCTATCTTTTTTAGTTTAATTACCTGTGAACTCCTGTAGTTTCATCCTGGCCAGCTGGGAAATTGCCGTAAAGTCATACAAACAACATATAAACATATGTGCTTAGGAAGAGTACCTGTAACTTAATCAAAGACCCACCGGGATCTGGGGTGAGGTCTTGGACCCTTAAGGCAATAAACGGACTCTGAAGTATTGCTTAGTAGCGTTTATTGATGAGATATCAAAGCACCATACTTGGCGCAGCCAGTTCTGACAAAGCCGGTGTTCACAGACCCCTTCATCCCCTGTAGAGAACCCCCCCCCCTCCTGTTTTCACAGGAGTTGGTGAAAAACAGCCTTTGGCACCCCAAGGTTGGCGGCAGATAGCGAGAGAAAGCCACCTGGCTTCCTGCCCCACGAGACAGCGGATGTGACACAGTTCCTGTGGGCCAGGAGGGCCAGGGGGAAGCCTAGTTTTTTTGGGTTTTGTTGGTGACCCCTGTGATGCACACTGGATGGGAGGGCAGCGCGTGTGGAATGGAGGCAAGACCAGATGCATGAATGGACTCCATTTTACGACAGAAAGAAGGGGCAGAGAGAGACCACCTGATCTAATTCAGGGGCCTGGCACCAGTTTAGAGACAGATGTCACTGCATGGGCAAGGCGCCTTGTTTAGAACAAGAACTGAAGTACTGATTTGGTTAGCTGAACACATCGGAAATCAAACAGTTCCTTGAAAAGAGCTGCATCTGATTGGCCGGCTTCAGTATGTGTCATGCTGCACTCTTCTCTCTTCTCTTACCGTATATCTGATGATGAACACTTAGCCAATTGCCGTGCAGGACGCTCCCACGCCCAAGCCCTGTGCACCCTGTATCCCCATGGACCCACGCCCTGCCCTGCCCGGCCTGGCCCTCCCAAACCTGCCTGCTCTGCCACCACCCTGAGGGTTCCCCCACCTCGGCCTTCCCACCACCCCCAGAAGCCAAGCCGGACCGGCTCCTGTGGCCGTAATCGTGCCTTCCTGCTGGACCCACCAAAAGCCAGCCCTTCCCCACACTCCAACACCTGCCTCCCCACCAATCCAGCCAGCCCCGTCTGCGGCCCTGGCCTTCGGACTCCCATCCTGGCCCAAGCAACCCACCTGTGAGGCCCGAGGGCAGCTCCCAGCCAACCAGCCAGCGCGAATGGTGAGTTGTGGGGGGGGCGGGGGGGAGAGAACCGCCAGGAGGGGGCTGGGAGAGGGCGGCCGTCCCAGACAGTGACCCTGGTCTGGCCCTCCCCACTCCCTTGCTCTCCCTTTCCCAGCCTGTATGCAACAAGCCCCAGCAGAGGGGTTTCAGTGTGCTGCCCCACTCCCCACTCCACCTTCCCCCAACCCAATCCTCACCTTTCAGCCCCCCTCACCCCAAGCCTCACCTTGACACCTACCCCCTGCCCAAAGCCACGCCTTCCCACCCACCCCATTCCACCCAAGCCCAACTCTCCTCATTCAACCCGCCCCCACCCCAACTCTTTCCTTTCTACCTTCCCCCCAAACAACCCCACCCCCACCCCCTGACACCGCAGCCAGACTCCTGCCATCCCAGACGTGGAGCCAGATGAGTGGGAAGCCATGTGCCAGGAGGAGGGAGGTGACCGTGGCCCCGGTAAAGCACACACACACCCCACCCCCAATATCCAGCATCTGCCAGATTTAGACTTGACTCAGTATCATTCTAAGTGGATTTGCACCCTTCTTAGTTCATGGACGACAGAGGATTTTGAAGGCATCAGCGGGGCCCAGGAGGGTTTTGTGTGGGTCAGTCGGCCGTGGGGGAAACAGGCCAAAGGAAGGTGCAAGAAGCGGGAAGGAACCAGGAGGTGGTTCTGAAGGAAGAGAAAAAATCCCCAAAGAAATCAGCTGCCTCTTCTTGAGATGGAAGCGGCGCCCCAGGACGAGGAATCAGGCCAACCGGCTGGATTGCTTAGAACTCTCTGTCCCCCGTGGCCCATCTAGCGGGGATCTGCAAGCCTCTTGGAGCAGCCGCCTGCTGCTTCCCAGGCCCTGACCCACCCACCTTGTAGGGCTGCCCCATCTCTGCCCTTCTCTTTCTCTCTTCCCCAGGAGCTACAAGATGCGCTTCAACAGCATCTCTCAGACTGACCAGTTGGTGGCTGCTTGGCGGAGGAAGCGCAGAAAGTCCAGCAACACAGACAGTGCGGGGTCCCTGGGCACCCTTCGGTAGGGCCGCTGGGGAGGTGGACAATCTGGGGGGGGGGGGGAGCTGGGAGTGGGGTCTGTGAGCTGCAAACCCAGACTGTTGACTCCATGGTTTGTACGGGAGCAAGGATGTCTCCAGCCACACACAGACGACACAAAACAGGCCCTGATCCAACACAGAGCAGGGCGAGGTGGTCACTTTGCAATCGCTGTGTCTTCCAGAGCTGAACGGCACCAGGATGGGACACTCGAGGCTCCTCTGGAGGACCTCCTTCCGGGTCTGCTGGGACCTGCTCTAAAGCCGGGGGGGGGGGTTGGGGGGGAGATCTGCCAACAGGTCTGTAAGAGAGGCCCTCCTCCCCTCCCGGCCTGGTCTTCTTTACACGCGCACACACACACACACACACAGGGGCACCCAAGAGCCGGGGGGGGGGGGGACGAGCTTATAGGGCTCACTGCCACAAGATGCAAAGATGACCGCTGATTTGGCTTCAGGTTTGCACCCCATGGTCAGCAGCCTGTCTCTGGGCTTCCTTGTTTGAGTCACCCCATCTCTCATGTTCGGTCTTCGCTTTTCCTTGCTGCCCTCAACGTTTCCTGGCATTGCTGTCTTTTCACTCGTGGGTCTGACCCAGCCGGGGTCTTCTGAGGTCCTCATCAGGGGAAGGTCTCGGCTTCTGCCCCCTGTGGTTGGGTCCTGCGGGAGGTGGGCTGGACCCTCCCTGGTCTGACCCAGCAGGGCTTTTCTGACACCTCCACTGCAGGGCCCACTTGGCTCCACTCCCCATGGGACACTAACAACCACCACCACCACCACCCCGGCAGTGTCCTGCCCACTCCTCTTAGCTCCAGCCTTTCTAGGCATCTCCCCTCCCTGCTCGTCTTTTTCTACAGGGTCTTTAAAGGGTCTTGCTCTGAATGGTGGCCAGGGGAGCCGTCTGCCCAGGTGGCTGTTTCTGGACACTGCCTTCCATTTATCTTCATCAAAGGACTTATTCTGCAGTTAGAGAGAGAGAGAGAGATTGAGAGAGAGATTACATCTAAATATAGAGGCGCTGGCCAGGACAGGTGGAGCAGAGGCGTCCAGGATTCTCAAGAAAGTGGAAGGAAGTTGAAGCTACCAGCACTTTTGTGGCCACATGCTGGCGTGCGTGTGTGTGTGTGTGAGAGAGAGAGAGAGAGGTGGCGTGCAAGGGAGGAAAGGAGAGAGGGAAGGAAGGAAGGAAGGAAGGAAGGAAGGAAGGAAGGAAGGAAGGAAGGAAGGAAGGAAGGAAGGAAGGAAGGAAGGAAGGAAGGAAGGAAGGAAGGAAGGAAGGAAGGAAGGAAGGAAGGAAGGAAGGAAGGAAGGAAGATCCAGATGACATGGGCTGACATTAATGTCTGTTCTTAGGAGGCATGCGGTCTGTGGGGACTTAATCAGGGGCAGGAGAGGCTGTGTTTTCAGAGGGGTTTTGTCCTTTTACTGATGGTTGTGGCCATGGTCTGGTGGATCTTGTTCCTAACGTTTCACGTGCATCTGTGGCTGGCGTCTTCAGAGGTGTAGCCCAGAGAGAAGTCTGTAACACACTGTGTCCAGTGACACACTTCTCTCTGTGATACACCTCTGAAGATGCCAGCCACAGGTGCAGGTGAAACGTTAGGAACAAGATCTACCAGACCACGGCCACGCAGCCTGGAAAACCCACAACCACCAGTTGAGTCGGGCCATGAAAGCCTTTGACAAGACCTTGTCCTTTTAGTTTGTCTTGTTGGGTTGTTCTCTGGAAAGGCCACGTTAGGCAAAGCCAAGGCAGGAGTCGGCCACCGTTGAAGGCTCACGGGTGCGCAAGGGAGAGCCCAGCTCCTGCCTACCGGACTCTGCTGAAGGTGGTGGGCGGGGCTCCCCCTCCATTTTATTCCCAACATCCTTTTGAGGTAGGTTAGACCGAGAGAGAGAAAGTGAGAGGCTGCCTGAGGTCACCCGGGTTGCCCAGATCGGGCTTTACCCACAAGACCGTGCTCTCCCCCAGAGCCACCCATCCCTGAATGGCAGGACCTGCTGGGTTTGGGTCAGCCCCACACCTGTGGGGAGATGGGGATTCCACTTCCATTCTCCTGCTGCCCGTCCTTCCAGGTTCTCCGTCTTTGGACTTGGCTCTCGTGCCTACCCACACTTCTGTGCCTTTGCCCACGCCGTGGACACCCGCCTGGAGGAGCTGGGGGGCGAGCGGATCCTGCCCATGGGCGAGGGGGACGAGCTCTGTGCCCAGGAGGAATCCTTCCGCACCTGGGCCAAGAACGTCTTCAAGGTGGGGTGTCGGGGAGGGGAGGGGAGGGGAGGGGTGTGCGTGGAAACGGGAAGCAAGACGAGAGCTGGTCACGTTGCCTTGCGGAGGTAGAGGACCTACTTGGCAGGCAGAAGGCTCTGGGTTCAAATGCTGGCAGCCCCTCCAGTTAAGACCAGGATCATGCACTGGCAGAACCTCAGACCCGCAGAGCTGCTGCCGTGCAGAGGAGACCTCGACAGACTTCGGGGGCGGGGCTCCGTGGAAGGCGGCTTCCCTGTCTGTTGGGTCTGAGTCAGAAGTTATGGGGTTGGGGGGTCCTCCGTGCCTGGCCCTCCGAGAGTCACTGCTCCAGGCCCTTTAAAGCCTCTCTAATAGCTCAGCCAACCTGAGGGTTTGGGAATGAAGCACCCCCAGTGGGTGGCTGGGGGAGGGGAGGGGGCCCAAGGGATTCCTGTGCTCCAGGAGGGTTGGGGGGCACTGGCAAGCACAGAGGCAGATCTGGGCAGAGGCACAGGGGCTGTGGCTGGTTTGTTGAGAGGACTCCAGGGGAGGTGGCACCCTTCTGCATCATCTGCGGTTGCTGCCCCAGCTCCCCTCACCCACCCCCCGCACTGTTTCTTTCCTCCTGGTGTGACTCTATTTGCCCAGAATGGGGTGTGCAGCTGCACTGCGATCCTGTGTGACTTTGCCAGAGTAGCTGGGGGGGGGGGGGGAGGGTGGCCATAAGGAGGGCTCTGGGGGGGGGGGTGTGCAGTGGCCTTTCGCCCAGCCTGGAGGACCCTGGCTTCAAAGGAACCGCTTCTAACCAGGGGGAGGTCTTGAGGCCAGCATGGGGGGCTGCTGCCACCTGGTGGCCAAAGGCTCACACTGCTTCCTGGGGGGCCAAGGCAGGGACGAAACTGCTGGGATGCTCCCCTGCCCCGCCCACTCGTTCTTTGGCCCCTCACGCTGATATTGGAGCTATATGTGAGAGGGGGCTTCCACTCCCCCCCCCCCGAAGACCTTAAGGTTCAGCCAGTGCCGCCTGCCCGCCTTCAGGGGTGTTGCTCCAAAGATACGTTAGGCCCCTCCCCACCCACCCACCCACCCACCCACCCTCTTCTTTTCCCACAGGCTGCCTGCGAGACCTTTTGTGCCGGGGACAACGCTGAGGCGGCCGCCAAGGAGGTCTTCACCACCCGCTGCAGCTGGATTCGCAGCCAGTACCGCTTGTCTGTCCACGCAAGCCCCCCAGACCTGCTTTCAGGTGTGTGAAGCATTGGGCTTGCGCTGGGGGTGCCGTGGGGGGGGCCCTCCTCTCGCCTCTGGGACCCTGACAGTCAGCTGCAAGGCAGTACCTCCTGGAGACCTTCTCGGCTGGCCGGAGGGCTGCATCTTCTAGTTCACAGGTGTCAAACTCCAAAGAAAATGTTGACAGAGAGAAATTTTTCTCTCTTTCTCACAATACTAGAACCAGGGGGCATCCATTGAAAATGCTGGGGGGAAGAATTAGGACTAATAAAAGGAAACACTTATTCACGCAACGTGTGATTGGTGTTTGGAATATGCTGCCACAGGAGGGGGTGATGGCCACTAACCTGGATAGCTTTCAAAGGGGCTTGGACAGATTTATGGAGGAGAAGTCGATCTCTGGCTACCAATCTTGATCCTCTTTGATCTGAGATTGCAAATGCCTTAGCAGACCAGGTGATCGGGAGCAACAGCCGCAGAAGGCCATTGCGTTCACATCCTACATGTGAGTTCCCAAAGGCACCTGGTGGGCCACTGCGAGTAGCAGAGAGCTGGACTAGATGGACTTTGGTCTGATCCAGCTGGCTTGTTCTTATGTTCTAAACTCACGGCCCTCCAGATGTTCATGAACTACAATTCCCATCAGCCCTTGTCAGTATTGCCAGTGCTCATGTTGGGAGGGACTGATGGGAATTGTAGTTCATGAACATCTGGAGGGCCACGAGTTTGACACCCCTGTTCTAGTTCGTGGGTGGTGACTCACCTGTGCCTCAGAAGCTCCAGTTCTAAGTACTTGGGATGGGGGCTGGGGGGGGGGGGGGGGGCTCGGTGATGAGGGAAATGCAGTCTGCACTCAGCCCTAGAGGGGGGAAATGAGGTCTGTGTCTCAGCTTATACACAGTGATGGGATCCAAAAATTGTAATAACAGGTTCCGATGGTGGTGGGATTCAAACAGTGGAGCCGCCGCACACACGCACCTCCGGCCCCTATTGGGCAGGGAGGTTGCTTTAGTAACCCCTTCTCGGCACTCAGAAAAAAAATAGTAACCACTTCTAGAGAAGTGGTGAGAACTGGTTGGATCCCACCTCTGCTTATACGCCTATCCCCATGAATCATCCCCTTTTGGGAAAAGCGAAAATCAAGAGGTCCCTCTCAACCAGTCATCTGGATTCCCACCCACCCACCCACCCCCATCTCCTGCCAGGTTTGTCACACGTCCACAAGCGCAAAGTGGTTCCATGTCGGCTGCTGTCCGTCCGGAATCTGCAGAGCCCGGAATCCAGGTGAGAGCTCTCAAGGGAATCCTGACCCTCCCTGGAGGTAAGAAAAGGGGTCTACCGTTCTTGGAGTTTACCGCACAGAGAAGCAACTAACACACTAATTAAAAAGGTAAAAGGTAAGTGTTTATTAGGGGGTACGTTTAGGATAGGAGAGAGGGAACGCTTGCATGTGGCTGTCCTGCTAGCTAGGAAGAATCTCTGCAGCTGACATCCGAGAAGATGCAGGATATTAGTGCTGAGAGTATCAGTCTAAGGACAGACAAGAGGTGATGCAAAAGGACGGAGAGGTCACTAACTTTAGAGCCCTCTCCAACTGACCACTTGCTGCCTCCTGCTGGGTCTTCATCCCAGTTCCTTTGCACATGACACCTACTGCATCCAAGGACTGTCATCACAGCAGAGGAGCTATCAGCTCACTCAGGGGCGGGAGGGGGAGGGGGTGCTTCTTGGCCTCAGTCTGCCTCTCCAGCCAACACTCAGATGCCTTCTACCTTACGGGGCAGAGGGCTCAGTCTTTCTGCCGTCAAGAGGCAGGCTTCCAGTTGCTCTGGCTTCAGACTGTTCTTTGTTTTCTCAGCCAGCCCCTCCTGACCAAGTGGAAGCCAGGTTGAATATTTGGGTAAAAATTAAGACAGAAACAACAGTCCTCTTATTGTGGGGACTGTTACAGTCCCCCAAGGCAGACTGATGGCTTGGCTGATGCCTTCCTGGAACGGATGACCCAATTTTCACAAAGGACAGATGTAGTAGTAATGGGAGATTTGAATTATCCTGATATTTGTGGGAAGACAAACTCTTCCAAGACTAGAAAGTCTAACAAATTCCTCACTTCCCTTGCAGACAGTTTCACGGTCCAGAAAGTGGAAGAGGCATCAAGGGAATCCACTATTTTAGATCTCCTAACAAACAACGATGGGGTGGAAGGGGTGGGATCCTTAGGGGGGAGTGACCACGCTCTCCTGGAATTTGTTGTACAGCAGAAAGGAGAAACCGATTGTGGTCGGACACTCTTCCAATTCCATATCAGTGGCATGTCTCAAATTGTTAATGTTCCTCCCTGCAATTTTCACTCTACCTTCCTCATCGGGTTGTGGTGGGTTTTCTGGGGGGCTGTCTGGCCGTGGTCTGGTGGACCTTGTTCCTAATGTTTCACCTGCATCTGTGGCCGGCATCTTCAGAGGTGTATCACAGAGTGTATCTCCCGACTGAGTGCCCGAGTTCTGTGCCTTGCTGCCCCTGACGGCTCCCTTTCTCCCCACGCAGCCGATCCACCATTCTTGTCAAGTTGCTCACGGGGGACCAGCCGGAGCTGCAGTACCAGCCGGGCGACCACGTGGGCATCTTCCCTGCCAATCGCACGGAGCTGGTCGAGGGGCTCTTGGAGCGCGTTGAGGATCCGCCCCCTGCCAGAGAAACTATTGCCGTGGAGACCTTGGAGGTGGAATCCGACGGTGGGTGCCTGGCTGCTCTGCAGCTCCCCTGGAGAAACAGGCGGGGTGGAAGGGATTGTGGCTGTCTGGTTGGGCTGCAGATTCCGAGGCCTCCAGCAGAGAGGACATCCCTCGAAGACTGTACTGACTGCCCCCCCCCCCCCAGCTGCTCTGGCTTCCCCACAGGAGGGAGGGAGCTGGCCTTCTGCACATCAGGGGAACGAGCAGCATAACTCCCTGTGCGGTTGATTCCGTGGCGACTGGGTTGAAGCCACAGGAGGCTGACCTTTGCTTCTGTGCCTCTCCTTGTGTGAGGAGCTATCATGGGGGGTTGGGGGGTTGGAAGGGTGAGTGGAAATTTCAGTGCCAGGCCTGGAGCTGGTGGGCAAAACGGCCTTCTGGGAAGCCGATGATTTGATAAACTGTCCCTTGAGAAGAATTTTATCTCGGCATTCCAGCGGGTGGGAGCGCCTGCAGATTAGAGGGGGCTTTCATCTGGGAGCTGCCGTGTTAACTAATTTTGTTGTGCCCGGCGGCCCGGATGATGCCCTTCTGGTCCCCTTGGAGCAAGGCACACAAGCACCCCCCACCCCCCCGAGCAGCTTAAATATGGGGTAGCTGCAGGAGGGCGGATCTGGGCATCCGTCCAAGATGGGGAGCCCTTTCTTGGATGCAAAACAATATGCTCCAGTAGATTCTTGCAGAGGTGCTTGCTGCCCGCACCCAGCACCCTTTCCTTCTCCTTTCTCCCGGGTTGTCTCAACCCAACACCCCGCCACTCTGTGGGTGGAATCATTGCTAAATGGGGGCGGGTCCCTCTGTCCGGCTGCTCAGTCTCCAGCTCCTCCCCCAGGTCCAAGGCGCTCATGGGTCCCCGAAGGCCGCTTGCCCCCCTGCACGCTGCAGCAGGCGCTCACCTTCTTCCTGGACATCACGACCCCGCCCAGCCCCCAGCTGCTGCAGATTCTAGCCACCCTGGCCGAAGACCCTCCCGAGCGGAAGCAGCTGCAGCAGCTCAGCCAGGTAGGCGGGGGGGGGGTGAGGGAGGGGCCTCTTTGCACTGGGCAGTGGTGGGCAGAGGGCTGCAGCTGGGGCCTGGTGGGCTGGACAGACAGACGTGACCTCCTCCGCTCCTTCAAAGGAGGGAGTTGCATAGTGGTGGCAAACCTTTGGCACTCCAGATGTTATGGACTACAATTCCCATCAGCCCCTGGCAGGGGCTGATGGGAATTGTATTCCATAACATCTGGAGTGCCAAAGGGTTTGCCACCACGGTGCTAGAGGCTCTCCTGCAATGGCAGCACAGACACGCACACACCTCGGAGTAAGGCTCTCACGGGAGGAGTTCATGCGCACAAGAAGGGAGCGAGAGGCTGAGTGGAGGCTGGGGGCCACTGCGCATGCGTGCTACTGGGAGCTGATGAAATGGAGGGCTGGCCAGTGAATGAGCCCCCACTGAGCCATTCTCAAGCCCAGTCAGTGTGTCTGGCTCTTCTTTCTGTGGGACGGGGTGGGGGGTGGGGGGTGTGAGGGCGCTGCTGCTGTGTCCCCCATAAAGAAAACTGAGGAGAAGAGAAGAACAACACTTGGGTCCCCATCAGGGAGAAAGACAGGATATACCGTGTTTCCCCGAAAATAAGACAATGTCTTATATTAATTTCTGCTCCCCAAGATGGATAGCTTTAAAAGGGGCTTGGACAGATTTGTGAAGTCGATTTATGGCTACCAATCTTGATCCTCTTTGATCTGAGATTGCAAATGCCTTAGCAGACCAGGTGCTCAGGAGCAGCAGCAGCAGCAGAAGGCCCTTGCTTTCACATCCTGCACGTGAGCTCCCAAAGTCACCTGGCGGGCCACTGCGAGTAGCAGAGAGCTGGACTAGATGGACTCTGGTCTGATCCAGCTGGCTTGTTCTTATGTTCTTATGTTCTTAAGATGCGCTATGTCTTATTTTCAGGGGATGTCTTATTTTTCCGCTCCACAGCTGCATGCTCCGGTGTTCTGTTCGCCGGGCGTGCTTCCAAACAAAAACTTTGCTACGTCTTACTTTCGGGGGGATGCTTTATATTTAGCACTTCAGCAAAACCTCTACTAAGTCTTATTTTTGGGGAAACGGGGTAGATACAATATTTTAAAAGGCAGAAAATCCAGAGAGAAAGAGAGCGGGTGGGGGAGTAACCAGGAGGACTGGGTTTGATTCCCCGTTCCTCTACATGAGCAGCAGACTGTTATCTGGACACCCGGGTTCAATTCCCCGCTCCTCCACATGAAGCCTGCTTGGGCCAGTCACAGAACACTCTCAGCCCCGCCAACCACACAAGGTGTCTGTTGTAGGGAGAGGAAGGGAAGGAATTTGTCAGCTGCTTTGAGACTCTTTATGGTTGAGAAAAGTGGGATATAAATCCAAACTCTTCTTCCTCTGGAACTCTCTCCCACTGGAAGTCACACCTTTTTCTCCTTTCCTCAGGGAGGCAGTCTGCCGAGGGTCTCTGCTGCTCTTGGGGCAGGCGTGTGTCGTGCTGCCTCTCAGAGGGGTCGTTGTGGTTTCAGGGGCCGTGTTGGACTCTTTGCTTTTATGTCGGGTGCTTTGGGGAGGGGCGGGGGAGCCACAACGCAGAGGAGTGAATCCACTGACTCCTTTCCACCCAGGATTCCCGTCTCTACGAGGAGTGGAAATGGTTCCGATGCCCCACAATGGTGGAGCTGCTGGAGGACTTCCCCTCGGTCGCCCTGCCGGCTTCGCTGCTCCTGACCCAGCTGCCTCTGCTACAGCCGCGCTATTACTCCATCAGCTCTGCGCCGGCTGCCCACCCAGGGCAGATCCACCTCACGGTCGCAGTGCTCAACTACCGCAGCAAAGGTGACAGCGGCTGCTCTGGCTGCAAGGGCGGGGGTGGGGGAAGGGACGGGTATCAAGCACGCAGGTGAATGGGGGGGGGGGGCTGCAGGCAGTTAGGAAAAACTGCAGAGATCCCAAGGGCCATCAAGTCCAACCCCTTGCATTGCAGAGGGTTGGACTTGATGGCCCTTGGGGTCTCTTCCAACTCTGTGATTCTGTGATCCTAAAAGCTGCAACATGCTGGGAGGGATCAGGCTGTTCCCGGTGGCCGAGAGACACGGGCGGCCCAGAGGCACCCCTCATCTGCAAATAGTCAGCAATGCATTGCCCCAAAGGTCCTGCAATAGAAACACTGATGATTCTTAGAACAATCATCAGCACTGTCAGCGTGTGTGCAAAAACTCCATTCTTTTTGAAAACAAAATGACCTATAACAACACTAACAGTGTGACTATCATAAAAAATCCAATGCAATGTGTCAGAATGCAACATCCACAGAGATGCTGGAACTGACTACTATGGAGCTGCCGAAAGCCCAAGGCCAAGCGAGCAGAGCGTGGAGGAAGATCTGGGGCGGGGCGGGCTGGGAGCACCCCCCCCTCTCCTCATGTTGCTTGTCTCCCACTCCCCCACAGATGGGAAGGGTCCCCTGCACCATGGAGTCTGCTCTACGTGGCTTTCACAGCTGGCACCTTGGGAGATAGTGCCAACCTTTGTCCGTGGGTAAGGAACCTGGGAACGTGAGACCGAAACCAAGGGAGAAATCTGTTGGCTGGTCTGGAGGAAAGGGGGGGCCCTGGTCTCCGGGATCTGAGAGAGAGACGTCAGCTCTTAATGTGGACTGTTCCTGTCCTGGAAACTACAATTACCAGCATGCTCCTGTGCTTGAGTTGCACCCACCAAGAGAGGTCAGCCCTTCCTGGCACTCCCAGTATGGTTGACACTTCCACTGATATTAGGAGCGATGGGAAGGATTTCACCAAAGAGACGAGCGATGCTAGAGAAGCGCCCTTCCCATCTTCTGCAGAAAACCGTGGTCAAAGGGAGCTTCTGGTTGGACAACTACAGGGTGGTGTTGCTATCTTTGCTTACCTCTGTGGTTTTCAACACATTCGGCGGCTCTCACCCAAATTACAGCTGATCTGCAGGCTGTGGAGATCAGGTCCTCTGGGGGAAGCTGACAGATTTGGAGGGCAGGCTCCTCTACGTGGTACCACATACCTGCTGAGCACCCTCCTCAAATTCTGCCCTCTGCTTGCACCCCCAGATCCACCAGATGCTGGCAACCTTAGCTTCTGTGTAGGGTAGCTCTGCCAGTAAACTTACCTGTTCTTTGCATACTATTCTGATGTAGGGAGCATTTCAGAAAGGCTGATGAATTGTTACAGAGAGAGTAAATATGGGGTTGTCGGCCCCCTCCCTGGCGATTCTTGTCTTCTTGCCCCTTGGATCAAGCCAGGGCTCACTGTGGGCTGGTGGAATTGGCTGGCATAACTCACCTGTCCAAAACAGGGATTTTCTTTGAGCTGGAACCACATTTAGCTGCCACCTCTGTTCTTACAGGTGATTTGTATGATCTGATGCTCAGTTTAAATGCTTGGGGAGCAGCTGCATCCAGGGGGTGGGGGTGGGGGTGGGGGGGTCTAAGGATACCTCCCTGGGCTAGTCATGCCAGTGTGGGATGGGTACTGGCCACACGTTCTGTATCATCTGATAAGCAGCTAGAGAGGATTTCCCATGAACAGGGATCATTTCAGGAGGGCCTTACTTCCGTCCACCCCCACCCCCAGCCCACTCTCACATACCCTTAAGTCCTTTCCCCTCTCTCCTCGCCTCAGGCTCCATGAAGTTTTTGGACTTTATCTTGGCTTCTGTGTCCAATTTTATTTTCCTGAGCTCCCAGGTAGCAGGAGGGACCGTGGGGCAGAAGTGGCCCAGTAGCCATGTGCCTAACAGGGGCCTAATCCAACCAAATCACTTAGCTCATGTGTGCACCTTTGAGCGTTGTCCCTATATCTCCGTGGCCAATTGGCCGTGCTGGCAGGGGCTGATGGGAATTGTAGTCCATAACATCTGGAGTGCCAAAGGTTCGCCACCACTGCAGTTTGTACGCACAGATTTTCCTGAATTTTTTTTAATGCAAGTAGCTTGGGGAAGCTTCCACGACTGCACATAAGCGTAAAGCGTGTTTGATTAAGTGGTTCTGTGGCGAAGCTGCGCAGAGGCACAGGCAGAAATGGCTGGGCAGAAGGGGGTGTGGAGAAAACAGCGAAACGGGAAAGCCACACCGGCCTGCCTGACTGGGAGTTACAGAAACCCACCTGTTGGCAGGTAGGCAGGGTAGATGGGGGTGCGGGATAAAGAGAAGCTGTTAGATCTCCTCCCTTCCAGCACAGCACCAGCCTGGCACAGCTGCCCTGCGAGCAAAAGCAGCAACGGCTTTGCTTGTTTGCACCCGCTGGCAGGCTGGCTCTGAGCTTCAGGAATGCCCAGCCTTGGCCCATTGGCAAGAAGTAGCCCGGTGGAGAGAGAGAGGTATAAAGCTTCTTCCCCATAGCAAAGAATAACCCCCAACACACGCACATACATGGATGCACAAGAGATCCACAGTGAAGAAGGCTCAGATAATCCGCGCTGGGAAAGGGATCCACTTGGAAAACGGTTTGAAGTGTAGCTGAAGCGAGCAGCTTTGAAGTAACTGTGAATGTGCCTCCTGTCTCGGGTACAAGGGAGGGTTTTTGTTTTAGCAGAAATACAGGTGAGGACCGTGCTCCCAAATCCAAACAGGTGTCATTATGATGCAAACGCCCTGACCAACAAGCCAAACAGGCTGCTGACGGAGCGGCAGCCGAGGCTCCCGCACGTGGCTGGGCTGAGCGTGTGGCTTCTCACGCTCGGGAGTCTCGGCTGGTCTGGATGGCACTGCGTGGGGCTGGCCGGTTTGGATTCCTGGCATGTTATTTATCCGGGCGGTGATGATCTATTTGTCAAAAACAGATCCAGGGCAGATGTGTCCAAGGAGTTGGAACGTGGGTCACGGGTGGTGTGGAAGAGCCGGGGAATAAACCAGGCTGGCTGGGCAGAAACACACGGTCGGCTCTGTCTGCCGGTTCTGGAAGGGGAGCGCAGCACTCTGGAGGCTGCAGCCACAGGAAGCACAGTGCACAACAGGTGGAGCCGCTGGCCCATCCGGCTGCACATGGGGTTGCCAATCTCCAGCCACAGCCTGGAGAAAACAGTTGCCTTGGAGTGTGGACTGTGGCATTAAGCCCTGCTGAGATTCTTCCACTCCCAAATCCCCAGGAGTTTCCCACCCTGGAGTTGGCACCCTGATTAGCCCACCAGCAGAGAACTGAGGCCTGTGCCCGCTGGCTGTGTTTCTTGCATTCTTACTGGCCTCGAGCTGCCCCCTCCCGACTAGGGCTTGTTCTCAGCCATCTTGCCAGGCAGGGGCAACACCCCGCACCCCCCCCCTGCCTCCCAGCACACGGCCCAAGGCCCCCCCGGGCGTCTGCTGCAGCTGGGCTCTCTCTGAAGTTGCAGTCAACTGAGGGTGGCCCCAGCAAGGGACTGTCAAGGCAAGCGGGAAACGGTTTGCCCTGGCCTTCCTCTGCAGAGCCATCCTTGGTGGTCTCCCGTCCAAGTACTGACAGTGAAACATAAGAGTTGTCAGGGATCTCAGAGGGTCATCTAGTCCAACCCCCTGCACAACACAGGAAATTCGCAACTACCTCTCCCCACACTCCCAGCGACCCCTGCTCTAGCCCAGATGGCAAAAACCTCCTGGACCTTTTGGGCCAACCTGACTGTGGTTCTTTGGACCATGCCACAGGCAGGCAGTCACCTGCAGGGTGCCGGGCAAGTTGGAAGCCCAGCTGAGCGGTGTCCAAAGCTCCTGTCTGGGCACCGCCCCCCCCCCCCCCCAGGCTTATGCTGCTGCCCACTCCAGGATGACGGAACTGCTCTGCCTCTCCCCCCAGGGCTCCCAACTTCCGCCTGCCCGAAGACCCGTCGGCCCCCTGCATATTGGTGGGGCCTGGCACAGGCATCGCCCCCTTCCGAAGCTTCTGGCAGCACCAGCTGTACATCTTGGAGTCTCAAGGTGGGGCAGAGGCCTGGCTTTGGGGTGGGGGGGGAGGAGGGGGGGCAGAGAATCAGCACAAGCTCCGTGGGCAGGGGGGGGAGGTTGCTGAATCCCTCCCTGCCTTATGCTGCGTGTCCTCGTAGGCGTCCTGCTGAGCGAGATGACTGTGGTGTTTGGCTGCCGCTGCTCCCACCATGACCAGATCTACAAGGAAGAGCTCCAGGAGGCGCAGCAGAAGGGGGCCATCAGCCGAGTCCTCACGGCCTTCTCCCGAGATCCAGATCACCCCAAGGTCAGGGCGGGAGGGAGCGCGACGCCCGCATTGTGGGCCTGAAGGGAGGGGGCCAAACTCGGCCTGGCAGTTGGCCACCTAGAACCTCACTCACCTGCCAAAAGTAGCCCGTTGCCACCTGTACGAGCAAGAATCCATGGGGGGGAGAGTTCAAGGCTGGCCAGCCACCTGGCACTTCCGCCCTGCTGCTTGGAGGGAGGTGGGGGGTCCCCCTCCCCTTCATCCATCAGCAAAAGAGTGGCACCCAGGGCGAGACTGGCAGATGGGGGGGGGGGTAGGGCCAGCAGTTTTCACTCCTCCAATGCCAGCCCAGCCCCACCTGCCTACAGAGGTGAATTTGCCATCAGCATGGCTTGGCTGCTCCTCCCCTTTTACACCACCTGCGCAACTGCAGCCCACCTGCCTATTTGGGGGGAATTTAGCTCCCCTTCCTTCACTGTGGGAGAATTCTCACATTTCTGCAAGCCCCCAAGCCTGCAGAAGAATACCCCCACCCCTTTCAGAGCCTGTCCAGTTTCTCCAGATAGAGCAGTCTACCTGGCGGCCGGGGTTTAACATTAGATACAGGGGCCTGCCAGGTAGGTGGGTGGGATGGAGAGAGTGAAATCACTCCTCCCCCCCTCCATCCATGCCAGGCCTGCTGCAGCTCCTGGGCTGCTCCACCACTGCTCAGCCAGCCCATGGCCTGCTGTGACTCCTGGGCTGCCAGCCCCCCCTCTCCCCCCGCCCCCCCGGTGAGCCCAGCACAGCCCCCGGTTTCTGCCGCAGCCCTCAGCCCCCACGCCCAAGGGAGCAGACGAACACCCTCGGTGTAGTTTTAAAAACCACTTCAGAGTTTTCTGCAGACTTGCGGGGGGGAGGGGGGGGAGGTCACCTGAGTTTGTAGAAAAATGTGTTTAGGTCTCTGCAGAAGGGGGCCTCCCTGGCGCCCCCACTCTGTGGCGTGTCCTTTTGTTCTCCTCACCCAGCATTTACCCCACCCCCTCCCCACCAGACTCCCCGCAGCATCTGCTGGTGTATTCCTGCTTCTTTACAGTACTGATGTGAATTCAGTCCATCCCTCTGTCCGACCACCGACCCCCATCTAATTAACAGGCACAAGCAAAACAGTTGATTTCTAGAATTGGGACCGGGTATGGCCCTTAGTCCCAGGTGTGTGCAGACTAGCTATCAATATTCAGTAAGAGGCACTCTGTCCATGTTCAGATGCACCTTGCTGCCGGCTCACACAGTCTGAGCTCAGGGTGGTCATCATGAGCTCCTAGAGCTACAGGGCCCCCCATGGCTTCTCTCCTCTCCCCCCCTCCCCCAGACCTATGTACAGGATTTGCTGAGGACGCAGCTGGCAGGTGAGGTCTGGGAGGTGCTCTGCCAGCGAGGCGGCCACATGTACATCTGTGGCGACGTCACCATGGCCACGGGGGTCCTGCAAACTGTCCAGCAGATCTTGGCCCAGAAAGGAAACATGACGCTGATCGAGGCTGGCGACAACATCAGTGAGCTCCGGGTAAGGGCTGCGGACCCCCACTGAGCCCCCCCCTTGCCTCCAGGGGAAGGCCACTGGCCAGCCTCTAGCCACATGCAAAGAGATATGAGAGGAGGTGGGGAAGACTGGCTTGGCAGTCAGATGGCCCCGAGTGCAGGAGAAAAACCCCCAGGCAGATTGGGACGATGTGAGCCACAACCAGCCCCACTCGCTGCCCATGAGAGAAGGGCGACGGCGCCAGGGCCCAGAGGAGGGGGGGGGACTGGGTTTGCCTCTCGCCCTCTGGGGGGCAAGCATGTTTTGGGCCTCCAGGAAAGGAGGGGGAATAATTTTCCTTCACATGCTGTTACCCTGAGTAGACAGGCAGGGATTGGAAGGAAAGCCCACTTGGGACACCCCGTGGGACACTGGGCAGCCTGCAGAACTGGGGGCGGGAGGGGAGAGAAGGCAGGTCCTTCTGCCCTAGATTAGCTCCAGCTCCCTCTTTGCTGCAGTCACAAGGTGTCTCTCCCAGGCTGGCTGAGAGTTTCTTCCTCAGGCTACCCAGAAAGCAGCCATGCTACAGGGCGGCCGGGGGAAGACACTGTACTCCCCGCCCCCTGCTTTTAAAAGTTGCTTGCCTCTATCCTAGGACCACAACCACTACCACGAGGACATCTTTGGCTTGACGTTCCGCACCCAGGAGGTGGCCTCACGTATTCGCAGCCAGTCCTTCTCTAAGCAGGTGCAGAAATTGGGGCAAGGCCCTGATCCATAGCTTCTTCTCTTCCCACTCTCCCTGCGCCTCAATAAAGCCTTTTGCATTTCAGCAGAACCCAAGCTATGTTCTATGGGGGGGTCGGGAGGGGGTGCAAGTTCAAGGACCTTCGAGTTGCCCTGCTCAGCTGGGAGAGCCTTTTGGGGTGAAGAGAGGCATGGGGGGCTGTACGAGGAGCCCTTGTAGAACGCAGTCCCTGCCCCAAGCCTTCAAAATCAGGAAGGAAAAAGGACTGGGGGGGGGGGGGAGCCGGCACTGCCTCCTCATGTCAAAAGCACTGATGGGGCTTTTGCAGGTCCAACTCCATTGCCAGCTGCACTTCCCCTAGTGCAGGGGTCTGCAACATGCGGCTCTTTCAGCCTTATACTGTGGCTCCACGTGGCCTGGAAGTCGGAGGGTAGCGTGGGTGTGTCCCTCCAGCCCAGCGCTAGAAGGAAAGGTGAGTGGAGGGGCTGAACCGGAGGCGGCTCCGTGTGTGAGGGAGCCACTTTTTGCATCCCCTCCACTCACCTCTCCTTCCAGCGCTGCTCTGGAAGGCTATAGGAACACGCCCATGCTACCCTCTGACCCCAGGAGGTCGGAGGGTAGCGTGGGCATTTCCCTCCAGAGCAGCCGCCATCCTCTCTGCCCCACAGAGCAGGCAGCTCCGTCTCTGGAGCAACTGCCTGCTCTGTCGGGCAGAGGGGGTTTCCCTGCCCGGCGCTGGAAGGAAAGGTGAATGGAGGGGTTGAACCGGAGCCGCCTCTCCGGCTCGGTAGATCTTTGGGGCTGTGGAAAACGGGTCCAGATGGCTCTTTGGATGGTAAAGGTTGCTGACCCCTGCCCTAGTGGGAGCCCGCTGCGACAATCAAGCAGTGGGGTGAGGGTGGAGGTAGAGCAGCCAGCAGGTGTTGAGGGGCAGAAGCCTGATTGTGCCCACAGAAGGGGCCCTCCGGGGGGGGGGGGGGGGAGGGTCAGAGAGATGCTCCCAATTCCAATCCTTCTGCTCTCCTCTCCCACCCCACCCCACCCCCAGCTCCATGGACCATTATCTCTGCCTCCCCTTCCCGAATGAGCATCTAACAGCCTTTCAATCAGTTGTGGTGGGTTTTCCGGGCTGTGTGGCCGTAGTCTGGTGGATCTTGTCCCTAACGTTTCACCTGCATCTCTGGCCGGCATCTTCAGAGGTGTATCACAGAGAGAAGTCTGTTACACACTGTGTCCAGACTTCTCTTATAACAGATTTTCCTCTCTGATACACCTCTGAAGATGCCAGCCACAGATGCAGGCGAAACGTTAGGGACAAGATCCACCAAACCACGGCCACGCAGCCCGGAAAGCCCACCAGAACCAGTTGAGTCCAGCCGTGAAAGCCTTCCATCCTCCATCAGAATGCCCACGGGGAGGGCAAGTAGATCAGCTCTGCAGCAGCCCCTCCCCCCAAGGTCAGTCAGAGGGAGCACACCTGCAGTCACACCTGTAAACATTTATTGTCCCATTATAGTCTGGGGGCGGCGGGGGCGCCATGACACACAAAGCCCCCCCCCCCCGCCCCGCCAGGCATCAGCAGCTCCTCGCCAAAGAACAGGGCCCAGCACAAGTGACATCATACAGCAGCAGAAGTGGGGGGAGGGAGGGAGAGGCGGGGCAAAGCGTGGGGGTCCAGAAGGGCCTTTGCAGCCCCCCAAGGAGGCTGCGGCCATTCCCCGCCCCTCCCAAGCCGTTTGGCATTGACCACAGGAACTCTCTACGTACTAGTAGCACCGTGCAGGGCCGGGTTGGGCCCGTAGCTTATTCACCCCAGAGGAGGGCACACACCCAAAGCGAGGAGGGGCCCAGCATCCACACAGGCAGTGCCCTTCTCCTGGCCACACCACAGCCGAGGCAGGGGCGGCTGCAACCACCTGAGATGGGGCGGGGGGGGAGGCGTGGCCGGCCCCTGCTGCTCCGCCTCGTGTCACCATGCTCCTGCAGCAGGCGGGCGGGACCATCCTGGGAAGGCAGCGCTGGCAGTTTCCAAGTGCCCAGAAATCTGGAAAGGCAAAAGGCATCCGAGTGAGGAGCGGCTATGGAGTGACCTCAATGTTCAACAGTCTCAAAGCAGGAGCGGTTTCCCAGCCACGACTCAGCCGACTGAGTGGAGGAGGCATAAAGCGGAGCCCAGCTGGCCCACCGTGTCCAGCATCCTGGCTCAGGCAGTGGCCAAACTGGAGGGCCAACCACAGGCACAGATGTTGCCTCCGGGCACTGGTGGTTGAAGGCTGACTGCCTATGAGCACGGAGGTTCCCCTTAGTCACCGCAAGGCTGGCAGCCACGGATAGGAGGAGGTGGGTCTGACCCACCTGAACCCCCTAAAAGACAAGGCAGAGGACCACTCCTTGCTGGGAGGCGAGAGAGAGAACCAGCCCCCTGAGCCTCCAGCCCCCCAAGTCACATGCAGAAGGGGAGGCCAAACTCTCTGGAGGGCAGAGGACGGGCGACAGCGGTGCAGCTCCCAAACAAGCAGGAGTAATGGGCAGACGATGCCTGCAGCCCTTCTGGCTTCTCCCGGGATCCGCCGCCCCTCTCCTTTGCCAGCAGGACAAGAAAGGAGCCCTCCCCAGAGGAGGAAGCGCAGAGCAAGCCGGGGCAACCAAGATGGGGAAGGAAATCAGGCAGAGCGAGAGGGAGGTCCTAATCTGCACTCTTCCGACTCCGCTGAGCTCCATCTTTGGCTAGACTGCAAGGTGGGCAGCAGCTAAGCAGAGGGGGGACACTTACACTAAGAAACAGAGGAGGGGTCCACCGGGAGGAGGGGGGCTAGCATTTCTCCCTCTCCTGCTGCTGCTGGGCCTCTGGGTCTTCCTCTTCCTCCCAGCCCCCCAGAGAGAGATCAGGCGTCGTGGCATCTGCAGGCAGGAGGAAATGGGGGGGGGGGGGGGGAAGGAAAAGACATGGAGTAATTTGATACCAAATTATGTAGGGTAGTGAGAACCACAAAGGATTGCGAAGAGCTCCAAGCGGACCTTGATAAATTAGGTGAGTGGGCTAAGAAATGGCAAATGCAGTTCAATGTAGCAAAATGTAAAGTGATGCACATAGGGGCAAAAAATCCAAACTTCACATACACGCTACAGGGATCAGTGCTATCAGTCACAGACCAGGAAAGGGATTTAGGCGTCTTAGTTGATAGTTCCATGGGAATGTCAACTCAATGCATGGCAGCTGTGAAAAAGGCAAACTCTATGCTGGGGATCATTAGGAAAGGAGTTGATAATAAAACTGCAAGGATTGTCATGCCCTTATATAAAGCAGTGGTGCGACCACACTTGGAGTACTGTGTTCAGTTCTGGTCGCCACATCTCAAAAAGGATATCGAAGAGATAGAAAAAGCGCAGAGAAGGGCAACGAGGATGATTGAGGGACTGGAGCACCTTCCTTATGAGGAGAGGCTGCAGCGTTTGGGACTCTTTAGTTTGGAGAGGAGACGTCTGAGGGGGGATATGATCAAAGTCTATAAAATTATGCATGGGGTAGAAAATGTTGACAGAGAGAAATTGTTCTCTCTTTCTCACAATACTAGAACCAGGGGGCATCCATTGAAAATGCTGGGGGGAAGAATTAGGACTAATAAAAGGAAACACTTCTTCACGCAACGTGTGATTGGTGTTTGGAATATGCTGCCACAGGAGGTGGTGATGGCCACTAACCTGGATAGCTTTAAAAGGGGCTTGGACAGATTTATGGAGGAGAAGTCGATCTATGGCTACCAATCTTGATCCTCTTTGATCTAAGATTGCAAAAGCCTTAGCAGACCAGGTGCTCAGGAGAAGCAGCAGAAGGCCATTGCTTTCACATCCTGCATGTGAGCTCCCAAAGGCACCTGGTGGGCCACTGCGAGTAGCAGAATGCTGGACTAGATGGACTCTGGTCTGATCCAGCAGGCTAGTTCTTATGTTCTTATGGAGTGAGACCCTCGGGGGGGGGGGGGGGGGCCAGATGCCTGGCCCGCTGGGAACAGCACATTCCAAGCCCCCATCCTTTCTGCCTTTCTGGGAGGGGCTCAGGCGAGACCGTCTCCTGCCCTGCAACATTAGGGGGAGAAACTGAGATATTCTGAGACGCACCAACACAAATTCCTATAATTTGTTTTCTTTGTATGAAATCAGTGAAATGCATTTTATTCATTCAAAATGTATAGCATGAAGGAGTCTGAGGAAAAACTGACCCCCCCCCCCCCATACCTTTTTTTCCCCTTTTGGAAGGACTGAAAGGTACTCAGAGGGTGCAGAGGGCAGGTGTTTGCCTCTGCCTGTCACTTCCATAATGGAAGTATTTGCTGAGGCACTCTTAAACTCCATAAAGACACCCGTTAATGACATTATATGTGCTAAGACAGTTGATTAGCAAATGGTGATGTTGTTAAAAACAGCAACGCAGGTTCCATGCTGCATAACTCCAATTTCTTCCCCAAACCTGCCCTGCCCCTCCCTGAGGGGGCTGCAAGAATTGTCCACTGCCAGCCCAGGCTCAGGGGCAGAGCAGCTGGTTTGGATGCAGAAGTCCATCCGTCTGCCTCATTCCTCCCCCCACCCCCCCGCACCCTGGAGCAGTTCAGCCAGAACTCTCGGCTGCTGGCACCAGCCCCCTGCCCTGCCCTGCCAGCACCAGCACAGCTGCACCAGTCAGAGCAAGGGGGATCTGTGGTTCTTCCCCATCCCTGCCTCCCCCCGCCCCCATGACAGAAAAACCTGGCCCAAGGAGTTTCAGGGGCGCGTAGAGAGGAAGAAACCCCAAGTAAGAGCCTGGTGGCTGCACAGGTCGCTCAAGGGGCTGGCGGGGCCACCTGGAGCCTTGACCATGCTCTGGCCTTGTGCCCCTCACAGCAGGCCATCCCCAGAAGCTCTCCACCCAGCCAAGGTCTCTTGCGGGTGCTGCCTTCCCATTTGTTTCAACTGGATTTGGCCTTATTGGCTATGTTGACAAGCCCCCGGACATCCCCAGGCTAGAGCCCAAAGGCTTCCCAAGAGGTCTGCCTGGAGCCCGAGTACACAACCGCAGGGTCCACCTCTGGCTCCCAGCCCCTGACCGCAACAGGCTGGAATCTGGGCCTCAGCCTCTGCGGTCGCCAGTGCCAGGAAGTGGGTAGCTGCTCCACAGGCAGCCCCACCCGGACCCCAGGGCATCCTGGAGGGAAGAGCTGCCTTGCGCCGCCCTCCCCAGCTCTGACCTGCTTGTGCTTGCTCGGAAGTCCGGAAAGAAGCTGGGCTTGGTGCCGGTGGCGGCGGCTGCTGCTGCTGCTGCTGGTGAAGCTGAAAGGGAGCCAAAGAGGGGGGCTGTCAGACCCACAGTGCCCCCCGCCTCTACCAGACAGAGGCCAGGAGACTAGCCAGCCCCCGTCCCCTGGAAACTGAGCAGTGGAGGAGAGCCCTTGGCCCCCACCCTTAACCACTCACCTCATGCATGTAAATGGCATGCAGACTCATCTCAGCAGAGGCAAACTCAGACAGCACAACGGAGCGGGTGAGGGGTCCCTGGTGGGATGCTGATGGGGCGACACTGCAGACAAAGAGGAACAATGGTCAGCTATCCCCAACACAGACCCCCCCCCTCCTCCAACCTGTGTGAAGAGCAGACGTGGAAGGGAATAAACACAGGGTCATCTGCTGACCACACCACAACACCTGAGCCACAAAAGTAGGGCCCCTTCTGCCCCTTGCACTGAGGTGGGCAGAAAAAGCAGGCAGGTCTCCTGCAGGTGGGCTGAGACGGCCCTCAAAAGTCATGCAGGAGCCCCGAGGCTCCCCCCCCCCTCCAGAGGGGCCCTCTGCCTTCCGCTGCAAAGGGACTGGGAGGTGGCTTGGGAGTGGCCCTGGGCATCAGGGTCCCCACGGCAGGTACAGGGCAGGTGGGGCTTGGCACTAACCTGGAGGGGCATTTCTTTTTGCCTGCTTCTCCCCCCTGCCCTGCCAGCCAAACTGCCCACCCTCCAAGGCCCCTGCAACTGTACCTGTCCCCGAGGAGGGTGCTGTCGCTGCGGTACACAGAATTCTCGCCCAGTGGAGGAGGGTAGCTGCGCCGCGGCAACTGGGAGCAGGACAGCGAGGCCAAGATGCTGGCAGCCGCGCTGGCTGTGCTGCCAGGGCGTTGCCGGTCTGCTTGGGATGCCAGGATGGGGTGGGCCAGGACGCTGGCCAGGAGGGCGTCTGGCTGCAGGGACAGGAGGAGACTGAGCCCGGGCGGCAGAGGGGCCCGGCCCCCTCCCCTCCCAGAGCACGAGAGAGCACTCACCATGGTGCTGGGGCCCTCGTCTGACAGCAGAGAGGTGCTGAACGGGGCCTCGGCCAGGAGGCGCTGGGCGGGCGGTGCGTGGGCCGCGTCCTGCTGCACCTTCTCCTTCAGGTGCCCGATGAAGAGGGAGCTCTCCGGGGGCGGCTGCCAGCACGGGTTGGTGATGGCGAAGTGCACAAGCGAGAGCTCCGTCTTGCCGTTCTCCGCCTGCTGGTACACTGAAGCCTCCGTGCGGCCCTGGGACAGCCACTGGGGGGGGCGGGAAGGGGGGAAAAGAAGAGATCTGCATTAGGGGAGGCACCGGGGGCCGCTTGCCCAAGGATCAGGCAAGGAAGCCTCAACCCAGGGAGGGGCTCTCATTTTCCTCTCCCGGGGGTGGAACGGCAGAGGGCTTCGCCACAAAAGGCCCCAAGGAGGGGGCTCTTCCGTCCCACTTCCCCACCCCCAACGGAGCTCACTGAACTCAGCTGCAGCAGAGGCTCATTCTGAACATGCCCTTCCTCAGGCCAGGGAGCCCCTGAGTCCTGGCACCTCGCAATGCAGGAGTCCCGCTGCCAAAGGACAGCCACAGCCCGCCCTCCCCCCTCACCTGGGGGTTGCCGTGGTTGCGGATGTCCAGCTGAGCGAAGGAGCAGATGTCTCCCACGCCCACCACCTCCACAGAGAAGTTGCGGAAGAAGTCGATGATGTCCAGAGCCTTGGCCCGCAGGGCAAAGATGAGGAGGAAGGGAGTCACGATGGGGCTCAGCAGCTCCTCCAGGATGAAGACCTGCCGGGGGGGGGGGGCACGGGAGGTCATCAGGGGGCGCAGCCTTTCCCCTCATTCCCGCAAGACCCCCGCCCCACTCCTGCCCCCCCACTCACAGCCTTGTACTGGAAGAGCTGGGCCATCTCTTCCCGGGTCTCAGACTTGTGGGCGTTGCCCGGCCAGTGGTCAGGGATGTAGTGGATGTGCGCCAAGACGCACTGCAGGAGCTGCTCCGGGCACCACACCATGTGCTCGTCCGGGATGAAGGACCTGCAAGCACAGGGGCGGTCAGCACTCCGGACAGGAAGGCAGCAACGGCCAGGCAGAGGGAAGGTGGGCCACAGCTGGCTCAAGGGGAGAGCAGCCCCACATAGCCTGGGAATGCAGAGGCATCTCCGCCAGTCTCGGGGTCAGACGTCCATGCTGCCCCACTCGGTTACAGAGAGGGAAAGCGTACAGAGGGGGGAGAAATGCCCTGATGGCATCTCCACGGGTGTCTCCAGCAGTGAGGAGACCAGCACAAGGAGCCCACTCATTCGCACCCAGCATCAGAGGGGCCCAAACCGACAGGACAGGGAGACCACGGCATGAAGTCCGTGCTAGTTCAGCCATACCATCCCCCCAGCCAGGTCTTGCTCGGAAGGCCACCAAGGCCCCTTGTCCAGGACAGACGAGGCGCCAGGTGTGCCTGGGAGCTGAGACTGAGAGACCCCCCTGGAAGGGAGGCCACCCTAAGGACACCTGGCTCTAGACAGTGAGGCCTGCCCCCTGGGAGCCGGTTGGGGCGTGGCAGCAGGCAAGTCCAGACTGGTGCCCAGGGAAGCGTTCCCAAAAGGTAGCAAAGTCCGAGTGGGTTTGTTGTCCAGGCCCAAAGTGGAGCTGGGAGGGAAGGGGGCGGAGCCGGGGCTCACCTGGCCACAGTGACGACCAGGCCCAGGAGGGTGAGGGTGGTCAGGATGTGCTGCACGGTGAGGACGTCCTCGTCGTAGACGGTGAGGGCGATGAGCACGGCCAGGATGGAGCCGGCAAAGAAGCCGACGTTCTTGGCCAGCACCGTGAGCAGAGGGCTGGTGAAGGAGTTCATGTACTTGGAGGCAGGCTTGTAGCCGCGGCTCAGGCGGGCGTGCAGCTCGTGGTCCAGCTCGTTGAAGTGGCGCAGGTAGAGGCGGCCGTAGAGCGACCAGCGGCGGGCCCCCAGGCTGCCCGGCTCCCGCTTCAGCACCTCCGTGTAGCTGAAGAAGGCGTACAGCACCTGCCACACCAGGATGAAGGGGCACAGCAGCAGGTTGGCCAGCCCCAGCAGCACCATGCTGCGCCCCAGGCGGCGGGCCAGCAGCAGGCGCGCCCCCAGCCGCTTGTACTGGGGCTGGAGGTTCCACTTGCTCTGGAAGAGGGAGCCGGGCCCCCAGAAGAAGAGCAGCTCTAGGTTGTACTTGAGGCCCTGCGTCAGGAAGACCACCTCGCCCAGCAGGGGCAGCCGGAAGCGGACCGGCAGCAGCGACTTGTTCACCATGGCCACCAGGTAGTTCTTGAAGCGCAAGATCCGGTGGTGGATGTCCAGCTCCGTCAGCTCCCGCTTGTGCACGCACATCTGCTGCTCCCTCTGCAGCGAGATCAGGCGCGCCTGCACCTCCTGCCAGCTGCGGTTGCACAGCTCGTCCTGCACGGAACGTCCAGCGTGAAGCCCAGCGCTCACCCTCAGGCACCCCTGCCACTACTGCTCAGCTCTGCTCTCTGCGCTCCTTGGCTGAGCCTCCCAATCCTTCCACAACATCCTCACAAGCCCTGCCCAAGCACACGCAGCCCACCCCCTTCTTTGAAGCACACAGATGCACAAAATACCATCAGTTCAGGAGGACCAGGCAGCAGGTGAGGAGGAAGGCTTTCCTCCGGCTGCCTGGTCCTTCTGAACTGGGGATGCTCCAGGCCCTGAGCCCTCTTCCTCCTTCTGACCTTTTGGGGCTTCCTGCTCCGTCACTGAGCCACGGCGCCTCCCCAAGCAGCCCTTTCAGCCACAAAGATGAACCAAGGAGACTCTCACACAAACCACCCACTGCAGAGGGAGGCAATCCCCACCCCGAGCATCAGTGGAACTGGGTGTGGATCTGTCCTAGTTTCAGAGCCCGGAGAGAGAAGCATCCTGAGTGACATAGAGATGATGTGTGTGCAGTGGCGTAGCACCAAGGGCCGGGGGGGTGTTCCAGGGTGGGTGGGGGCGCAGTTCCCCCTTGCTATGGCTCTCTGTGTGTGCGCCTGCTGGGAAGACAGGCACCAAGGGCCCCTTGGAGAGGCTCAGCAAAATGGCCGAGGCACCTGCAGCCCCACCCTGAAGGTGGTTCTGTGCAGTCACACGCTCCCCCTTAAGCACCCCTCCCCTGCCCCCCCACCCCCGCGGCACTCACTGAGGGGATCTTGAGGGCCTTGGTGTAAAAGGCACGGATCTCCCAGTAGCCAAGGAGGCTGCAGAGCACCTTTGCCAGGCGATAGAGCCAGAAGGTGGCAGCCATCACCAGCAGGAAGATGATCCAGCCGCTGGCCCGGATCCTGCAGTGGAGAGAAGGGAAAAGCAGACAGCATCAGCCCAGCCAGCTGCAGGCCAGCCCAGGACGCTCTGGGGGGCGGGTCCCATGAGGGCCGCTCCAAGGCCAGCGTCTCCAGGGGCACACAAGGGCCGGGCCTGGCAATTCCCTCCCACTGAGCGGCTGTTAAAGGTGAACAGGATCTGAGGGACACACCGATGCATCCCCGCGACGGGCACTCCAGCTGGGGTCCGACACCGCTGGGCCCCCCGTGAGCCCCTATCGGAGGCACCTGGCTGGGCACACAGGAAGCGGGAGGGTGGACTCCACGGGGCTCTCTTCCCTGCCTGCCCAGCCTCCCTGCTGCCCGGTAGCATCTTCACCATCTCTGCTCCTCTGCCTTTGCCCCAGGTGCTGGGAAAAGTCCCGGCCATCACTCCTCAGCCCTGCTGAAGGGGGGCGAAGGGGCAACGCAGCCACTGACGGAGACGGTGGGTGGACAGCCAAGCGGCCCACAGCAACTGACTCTACCCGTTTCACACTCAGAATGAGAAACAGGCGCCAGACTTCTCCTCAGTCCGAAGAAAGAACTGGGGAGGGGGACCACCCAGCCTCCTGCACAAGCTGGCAGACCCCACCACTCCTGACGCCTTGGCACACAGCCCTCCCGCACTCACCTCTCAGCACACTGTGGCGTGGGCAGGATGGCATCTGGCAGCGTCACCTTGCCTCGGTCTGGTGCCAGGCTGCCTCCCGGCTGTGTGTGATTGACGGGCCGGTTGGCAAACAGCACATCATACTCCACGCAGCAGAACAAGAAGGTGGTGAATGTGACCACAAACAGGAACTGCCTGGGAAGGGCGCAGAATGGGATCAGGAGGCTGGTCCCCCCAAGAGCAGCCAGCCTTCCCCATCCAGGCTAGAGACCAGCTCTCTTCCTAGCTCCTCACTCTCAGGGGCAGGCCAGAGCCCCGGGGGGGGGGCGGGGGTCCTCCTGCCTCAGCCAGTAAGGCTGGAAACGCCCACCTCACCAAGAAAAGGCTCCCCAGGTCCCCC
Organism: Sphaerodactylus townsendi; assembly: GCF_021028975.2. Taxonomy (NCBI): domain Eukaryota; kingdom Metazoa; phylum Chordata; class Lepidosauria; order Squamata; family Sphaerodactylidae; genus Sphaerodactylus; species Sphaerodactylus townsendi. The sequence continues at coordinate 78,453,777 of NC_059435.1, read as the reverse complement.
ACCCACCCAACCTTCTCCCTGTGGAGGAGAGGGGTCACGCTAGGGGCAGTGCCTGGATGGGCTCCCAGAGACAGAAAAGCAGCAGGGGGAGGGGGGCCTCTCAGATCCTTACACCAGTTCAAAGATGTCAGACAGCATCATGCAGGCAAACCCATTCTTCTGGTGGAAGTGATAGATGTGCTGAGGCTGTCAAGGAAAAACGCAGCTCCCGCCCCCTGTAGTTGCCGGTCGCCCCGACTGCCCCAAACAACGCCTGGAAGACTGAGGGGCTGCTCAGCCACGGACTGCCCAACCCCAGGGGCTCCAGTGTGTCTGCAGGGATACCCACAAGCAGGCCACAGTTTCCCGGGGGGGGGGGGGAGGGCAGAAAACTGTCAAGCTGTTCCTCCAGGCCCCCAAGGCAGTGCTTTAAAACTGGCATTTCAGAACAAGCTTTACACAATTCACGCACACGCACCCCCACCCCCGGGCCACAAGCAGCTGAGTGCCAGCTGCTGCATCAGGAAACGGCTTCCAAGCGATACTGGGCTGAGACGACTACGCTGGAGGCTGCTGCAGTGCTGGGAGGTGGGGGGGCTCAGACCTTTGCTGCCAAGGATATTTTGGTGAAGAAGTTATCTAAATTCTTGATATGATGCCAGGAATCTGGGAAGGAAGCACAAGGGTGGTTATGGCCACCAAGTTTCAGCCTCCCCTGCCCTGCCCGCTCCTGAGACTCCGGGGCCTTCAGTCGGGTACCTTTCAGGCCCTCTGTGACGTGCACCAACAGCTGCTCCTCCTCCTCAGGGGGAGAGTCCTCTGCATAGTCTGGCAGGCGGTGATAGTCCCCATAATGCTCTTGGCTGACAGCCATGGGTGTTGCTGGGCTGCTCTTCTCCACACGGGGGCAAATCAATTCCTGAGACCTGGTGGGGTCTGTGTCCCAAGACCCTGCAGAAGACAGGCAGGTGAGGTGCGAGAGCTCTCTCATGAGACCACAGGCCTGGCTCCCTGGTTCTGGGACAGGCTCTAGCTCAGGATTCCAGGCACCCAACCCAAGATCACCCAGCGCTCCCCTCAGCAACACGTATGCTTCTCCTTCCCACTTGGGAGAACCCAGAACAGCCTCCCATTTCCACTCTCTGGCTACTGAGCCACTTTCCCAGGATAACCGCCTAGGTGACCTTCTAGTCAGCTGTGGAGCACCTGCCACCTGCCGCGGGGCAGAACAGACAGAGCTTGGCTGCAGAGCAGGTCGAATTGGTCTCCCGGGGTAAGAGAGGAGCGATAGGCCAGCCCCAGCAGCACCAACAGCTTCCTCCACCCCTCCTTCGAGAAAAGGTGTTTTGTGGCACAGAGCCAGAGGAGTCAATATGGAGGGGGGACGGCAGGGGAGTCACCCCAGAGCAAAGAGCCACACCAGTGCCCCCCCAAATTCTCTTGCTTCCTTCTCCTCTTGGGCCAGAGCCAGGGACACCAACGGGCAAGGGCTGCTGGGAGCAGGACCCAGAGTGGACAGCGGTCAGCGGGAGGAAAGCCAGGCAGAGCGCTATGTGGAGACAAGCCAGCGGGCTGCCAGGACTCCAGACTCTGCTGGCGCTGGAGACCCTGCAACACTTTCAAGCACGTGCACACGCACACACAGAACGCCAGAGGTTCCCTTCCAGTTGAGGGGACAAGGCCGGGGTGAGGAGGCGATGCTGCTCTGCTGAGCTCTGGCTTCCCCACAACCGAGCCTCCCAAAGATACATGACCTACCTATGATCATCCTGGATTATTTACTTATTTATTCCGTTTATACCCTGCCCTCCACCAAAGTCCCAGGGCACCTAGATTAACTCCCTGGCCAGGTCTCTCCACCACGGCTTCCACCTCCCACCCCAGGGAGCTCCGTGGGGTTCCCATCAGTCCAGCCAAGAAGTTTGGTGGTCTCGTGCTGGCTGGTGGCGCCCCCCCTGCCCCCCCTGGCATCATAGGCAGCCTGGCTCAGGGGAGAGGGATGGCCTAGTGATGGGAAGCATCCAGAATAGCTCTTGTGTGTGCTTGCTTAAGTATAAGAGCCCTTGCTGTGTATGTGTGGGTGGGGGCACATGAAGGACCCCTCCCCACTTCCAGGGTCGGCTGTGTAACAACTGCTTCCCATGATCCCTGTGCCCTCACATGTCTCCCCCCTCCAAATGCGTAGTGGGTGTGTGGAAGAGTCACCCGGCAAGCTAAAAATACCTTGGGCAGCAAACTCATAAACAGGCTGGGACAGATAAACATGACAGGCCATGGGCGGAGTGCCAGTCAGGCGAATCTCACGGAAGCAGCAGCTCAGGGCAGCTGCTCGCAGAAGTCTCCGCTGGATCACCAGTGAACACTACTGCCTTGTAATGACTCAGAGGAGAAACACTCACGGCCGGCCGGCCGGCCAGCACTCACTTCCTGCATCCTCCCCCAGTAGAAAAGGCTTGACCCAAGTCTGACTGCATGTGGGGACGGCCCAGGGATCCAAGAAGGCAACTAGAATGGCAACTTCTGGGAGTGACTCAGACCCTGGGCCTGCTGCCACAACCGAGCCTCCCAAAGGCCAGGAAGGCGAGAGGTCAGGTCTCAACCCAGCTGAACCGAGAGGCATTCCTCTGCTCTCACAGCCAGCCTGCCCCCCCCCCCCCACCCTCAGACTCCTACATCAAGGACTTCTCGCTCAAACCCACAGTCTCCTTCGCTGGGCCCAAGCAGGAAGAAAGCCTGGCCATCCCCTGCGCATGCCCCAGGACAACCACGGGAGGAGGCTGGAATCTCTGGCCACACCTTCCGTGGAGCTTGGAGGGAAATGACCCAGAGGGAACCACTGTGTCCAACCAGTCCCTGGCAAGCACACGTCTGGGGGTAAACCATTTCTGGACTCACGGTCTCCCACAGGCAGAGGAATCCTGAGAAAGCATCTCGGCCAACTCCCCGCCAAGGGCAGCACCGTCTCCGCCTGAAGACACTCTGCGTGAAGGAAGGGGAATCCCCCCCCTCCCAAAAATTGCATTCAAGCACAGGACCAGCAAGATTTTGGGACCATGAGATTTCCAGAGCTGATGCTCCCTTTGTCACGCTGACTCTGGAAACCCCTGCCCCCAAAATCCTGTCGGTCTTGAAGCGCTTCTCCTGCACACCCAACACAGCTACCCTCCCAAAACTGCTCCCCCCCCCCCCCCCCGCATTGGCTCAGCTATCAATCCGCTCTGGAATTTTCTTGGAATATCCAGCAGAAACCTCCCCTCCTGTGACTGAGGCACATCCAGTGGAAGGGCGAAAGTGGGTGGCCGGGAGTCGGAGACCAGCAGGCAGGCGGGTGGGCTTCCAAGAGCAGCAGCTAGCCCTGGCTGGTGGGAAGGAGGACCTGGGAGGGGCAGCAGCAGGCCAAGGGCGGCTCTGCTCGGCTTTCCCCCAGCGAGGCCAGGAGCCAAAAGAGCAGCAGGGAGTGACGAGGCAACAAATGGCCAGGCTTGGCGCTGCCAGTGGGCTTGGCAGGACTCCCCAGCAGCAACTGGCAGGGTGGAGTGAGAGAGGAGCCCCTGGGGCCACAGGCCGGCAACACCACCCACCGTGCAGTCCCACCGGGCACCTACCCCCCGAAGCCGGAAACACCGGACTCTGCTGTGCTGAGCCTCTTCCTGGGCAGCTGGCCAAAGCTACAGCGATGGGCCCCCCCGGGGGCCACCTCAGCCCGGCCGAGGAATCCACTCAGACCAGTCTTTCGCCCCAAGAGGAAGAGGAGGAGGAGGAAGCGGCGGCGGCGGCGGGGGGGGGCCTCCCGGCTTAGGCCCGACAGCGTCTATGTCTCCTTCATCCCAGGACGCCGCGGCTCGGTCCCGGCGAGCTGTCTGCCCAGGCGGCGCGGGGGGGGGGGGGGGGGGGGCTGGCGCGGGCTCGGGGCCAGGGGTTGTGCAATCTTCCTGGCGCCAGGCCCACCGGCGAGGCCCCGCGAGGACGCGCCTGCTCTCCTCGAGGGGGGGGGGGGGCGGCCTGCCTGCCTGCCTGCCGCTGGGCGCGGGGGGGGAGAGCGATCCTCGGGACCCTCAGCCCAGCGGGACGAAGCGCCGGGGGGGCTCCGGGGGCGGCCGAGCGCGGCCCGAGGCGAAGAAGGCGAGCGGCGGAGTCTCCCCCGACGGCCCCATCTGCCGCGCGCTGCGCCGGAGGAGGAGGCGGGGGCGGGGGCGGCGCAAGGTGATCCTGAGGAGGCTGCGAGGATGGGCCCGTCTCCAGTTGAGCGGGACCCCCCCCGGCGCAGCCCCCTCCGGGCCGGCCAAGCGAGCGGGCGGGCGGGCGGGCGGGCGGGCGGGCGACGGGGCTCCGGGAGAGGGTCGAGGGCGCCGCTCAGCCGCGCGATCCCGGCCGCCGGTCCCGCTGAGGGCGCGCGGCCCGAGGACGGGGCCCCCTGCGCGGCATCCTGCCCGGCCTCCCGCGGCGGCGCGCCCTGATTGGCTCCGGCGCTCCTTCCCGCGGCCCCGCCCCGCCCCGCCGCCCGCGCTGGGCATTGTGGGGCCGGCGGCGGGTCCAGTATGGCGGCGGGTTCCGCGGCCTGAGCCGCTCCGTCCGAGGGGGAGAGTCGCGAGGCCGCCTTCCTCCGCCGCCGTCATGATGCTGCTGCTGCTGCTGCTGCCGCGGCCGGGGCTGGCGGGGAGCCGCTGGGGCTGCTGCTGCCGCTGGGCTCCGGCCGCCAGGGCCAGGCCTCCGCGCGCCCTGTGGGTTGCCAGGTAACCGAGCGCCCGCGCGGGGCAGGCCGGGAAGGGGGTCGCGCGGAGCATCCCGGTCGCTGCAGTCTGCGCGGGGCGCGCCGGGAATCCGAGCCTTCGCTGCCCCCGCGCGGAGCACGCCGGGAAATGTAGTCTGTGTCGGATGCCGGCGCTGCAGCAGCACCCTGGTTGGCCGCTCTCTCTCTCCCCCCGGTTGGGTTGTGTGGCGCTGACGCCGCTGCCCGCCTGTTGCTGCTGCTGCTGCTGCTGCTGGCACCCCGCCCCCGTGCAGGGCAAGCGCCGCCTGCGCCCCCCGCCGCGGTCGGAACCATGACGCCCCCCCCCGACCCCCCTTGTGCGGAAGGATCCCGAATGCCCCCGGCCCCGGCAGGAGCCCACAGGCGGAGAACGTGGCCACTGGGAGCCGGCCCTGGCTGTCGGGAGGCTCTTCTTCCCAATGTTTTGGGCGGAATCTCTTTTCCTGCACCTCGAACCCATCACTCCTGGTCTCTGCAGCAGCAGCAGAAAACGCACTCGCTTCCTCCCCCCGCCCCCCCACCGCATCCCTCCAGATACCTAAGCATGGCTGTCATGTCCCCTCTTCACCTTCTCTTCTTCAGACTAGACACACCCAGCCCTCTCGGCCTCTCCTCGCAGGGCCTGGACCCCAGACCTTGTTGTGGCTCCACCTAACCTTTATATACAGAAAGCAAGATTTGGGGTGCTGTGTGGTTTCCGGGCTGTCTGGCCGTGTTCCAGTAGTATTTTCTCCTGATGTTTCGCCTGCATCTGTGGCTGGCACCTTCAGAGGATCAGAACATCTGGGGTTTTTCACACTTGGGTATCCAGCCACTCTTCCCCCCAGCCATTCAGAACAGAAATGTTTCTTAATTTTTTCGGCTGTCCAGTGACCTTGGCCTGCTCCTCTTAAGGAGAAAGGGGGTTGCAATGGTTGGCTGGGGGCTTGATGGGTCTGATTGAGGTGGGCTTTCCTGGCATAGGCAAAGCAGCCCGTGGAAACTGTGGCTTCCTTAGCATTGGGGCATATGTGCCCGTCCCCTCCACCTGGGCGCTCAGAGATGCCACCTGCTGGATGTCCCGCCCCCTCTGTGGAGCCCTTCCCAACAGCTGGCCACCTGGCACCAGGGCCTTCTCTGCAGTGGTACCTTGAGGAAGGGACTCCTTCCTGAGATGAAGCTGCTGGTTGCCATCTTGGCTGTGGTTGGGCTGGAGGGAACTTAACAAAGGTGAGAAAAAGAGGGGGCGTGCGGGGATTCTGACCAGCCTATGGGTGCCGGTGCTGGGGGGCAGCATGAGGGGAGGCATTGGCCTCGCTGCCATGTTTGCTTGGCGCTGCAGGCACAGCCATGAGGCCAATGGTACGTCTGGAGTGAGCAGGCTGTGCCAGCCATCACGGTGGTGGTTCTTCTGCTTGCAGGTCCTCTGGCGGCCATGCCAGGCTCTCCCACTTCCTCCGGGCTCCTGACAGTCTGGCGAAGCCGTCCCCAGTGGGGCTGCTGGTCTTCGCTCACAAGCTGTCCCCGCTGGGCCGAGCCGCTGCTGCGTTGTTGGCTGGCGTGGGGGCTGCCTTCCCCGGCAGGGCCTTGTGCCAGGAGGGGGCCGGCGACGGGCCGGCGTGTGTCACCCTGGCTGCAGAGCACCCGCCTGCCTTTGACTGGGCCACCTTCTGGAAGTTCCTGAGGCCGCAGCTGCTGGCACTGACCGCAGCCGTCATGGTGAGAGTCTGCCTGCTCGGCCCCCACCCACGGAGCTTCCAAGGCGGGGCAGGCAGCTGCCCTGACGAGACCCCACCCACCCACCTCCGCAGGCCTAGCCATGGTGTCCTCGGGGGGCTCCGAGTCAGAGAAAGCGGGGGGAGGGGGGCTAGGATTGTAAGGGAACAAAGGAAGAAGCAGCATGCCACGGACCCCCGCGTCACCCACCCACCCCCCGTCCCTCCGCCCTGTGATCTGTCTCCCTTCAGTTCGCCTTCGGAGTGGCTCTCCTCAATGTGCAAATCCCACGGGTGCTGGGGGACGTGGTCAATGTGGTGGCCCAATTCACCTGTCTGCGTGATTACCTGCGCGTGGTGCACCGCCCTGCCATGCGCTTGCTGAGCATCTATGCTCTCCAGGTGGGTGTTTGCCGGGGCTGGGGGCCTGTCCTGGGACTTGCCGCTAAGCCCGCGGTTGCCAGAGACTGGGGCAAAGCCGCCTCTTGGCTGGGCAGGGGTGGCCGACTGATGTGGTGCCTCTTCCATCCACTTCCTCAGGGGCTGTTCACCTTCAGCTACATTATGCTGCTGTCGCGCATCGGAGAGAAGGTGGCCAACAGCATGCGCAAGGAACTTTTCAATTCTTTGATCAGGTAAAGGTGGGGGCAGTTTCCTTGGGAATGCCTCTCCTGGGCGATGCGGGGGGGGGGTTCTTGCCCTTTGGTGAGGGGCGGGATCCCAAAGAGGTCCCAGAGACCACCTGGTTGGCCTGACCTCTCCAGCTGCAGCCCAGGCACACCTGAAGAGGGCCTGAGGGATGCTGCACCTTGCTCCGCCCCAGGCAGGACGTGGCCTTCTTTGATGCCAGCCGGACAGGGCAGCTGGTGCACTGCCTGACCTCAGACATCCAGGAGTTCAAGTCATCCTTCAAGATGGTCGTCTCTCAGGTGAGCGGCAGGAAGGAGCCGGCAGGGGGCAGGCAGGGCTCCTCCGAGGGAGAGCGGGAAGGTGAGGCCACCGTGGGCCTGCGGGGTCTTCCCTTCACTCTTTCGCCGGCTCTCTCTTTCCCCCCGCAGGGCTTGCGCAGCCTCACCCAGACGGTTGGCTGCTTAATGTCGCTCTACTTGATCTCGCCCAAGCTGACGGGGCTGCTGGTGGTGGTGATGCCCATCCTGGTGGGGACCGGGGCGGCCCTCGGCTCCTTTCTGCGCACGCTGTCGCGCAAGGCCCAGGAGCAGGTAGGAAGTGCCCAGGATCCTGCACCAGCCCCCCCACGCTCCCGGAGGGAATGCCGGCTAGTCTTGTGGAAGAGTCCTGAGGGACTCCCCCTCCACAACTCATCCTTTGTAATGTTGCCGTTCCTACTAAGCCTTGGCCCCCTTTTTGTGTCACAACGTATTGCCCGGAGGCCTCTTCACAGACCCCTGGCCTGGAAGCTCCTTGTGGTTGCCCTGGCAGGGCTGTGCTTCATCTTGTGCACCTGTGAAAAAGTCGGCCAGGAAATGAAACTTCAGAATGGCTTTCCAGCCTCCAGTGGAGTTCCATGTGTTTGTACAGATGCTGTCCAGAATTTCAGTTGATAGTAAACATTCTCAGCCCGTTCCTCTGAGGGGATGAACTGTCTTTCTCTAAATCCATTGCACTTAGATTAACTATTTTAAAATACTCCCATTGCGCCAAAGAGGGCACTGCATGACTGAGAAGGGGGGGGCGGGTGCTGAGCCCAGATGATCCAGAGCGCCTCGCAGGCTCCTGCCGTGACGATTCCCTTTCCTCTGTGGACTGCAGGTAGCCAAAGCCACAGCAGTGGCCGACGAGGCCCTGAACAACGTCCGGACCGTGCGGGCGTTTGCCATGGAGAGCAGAGAGATGGAGTGAGTATCGCTAAGGAGGTTTCTGAGCGCTTCTCCCCCTGGGCTGGATGCCCAGGCTCTCCTGGCTGAACGGGCTCTGGGGACGGGAGGCCCCCCCTCTTGTCCGTTTTAGGGGGTACAGAGCAGCCGCTGGCATCATTGGTGTGGGGGGGACGGGGGGAGGCTGTGCCTGCGTCTAGTCCTTGTCCCTAAGAACAGCCTTCCGTCAGTGGGGCAGCTGCCTTCACCGTACCTGGCCTTGCTCCCCTTGTACTCCAAGGGAGCTGCTGAGGCACCCTCCAAGCCCACCGGCCTCCGAGCAGCTCAGGCGCTCCTCTCTGGGTCGACGTGGCGCGTTTCCACCCCCTCTGAGGCTCTGTGGCTGTCAGAGATGCCCTCTTGGTTGAGGGGGGCAGCCTTGGCCATGTGGGGTGCCTCTTGTGGCCTGCCTCGTGGTCCAGCTTGCCCCTGGGGCTGGGGGGGGCCTCCTTGCCCTGCCTCTTCCCCACCCCCTGTCATGTTTTCAGGTCTGCCCTTTCTCCCCCCAGGCAGTACGCTGCAGAGGTGGATCACTCTGGCCGCCTGAACATGAAGTTGGGGCTGGGCATTGCAGTGTTCCAGGGGCTCTCCAACCTGGCGCTGAACTGTGAGTGGAAGCAGAGCTGTGTTACGCCCCCCCCCCACCCTTGTGCCGGCCCCCCCCCCGATTCTGGACCCCTCCCCTCTCTTCAAGCAGCAGCTGCATGCCGGGCCTGTGCAGGTTTTCTTGGGGCCTCACGTTCCTGACTTCCGCAGGGCCGTTGCCCAGAGGAGCCCGGGGGGGCTGGGACCGGAGCCCCCGGCAGAGGCTGGCCAGGAGGGAGCTGGACTGTAGCGGGGGGGGGGGGGTGTTCTTCCCTGGGCCCCGACAGCTGCCTTGTGCAGCAGGGCTGTGGGCGCCTTCTCCCCCTCTTGGTGGAGCTGCAGGCCTGAGCCCCTCCCCCGCCTCTCGCCCCTTCGTTCCCCCCCCCCCACAGGCATTGTGCTGGGCACCCTCTTGGTGGGCGGTTCCCTCATGGCTGGGGAGGAGCTGACCCCGGGAGACCTGATGTCCTTCCTGGTCTCCGCTCAGACGGTGCAGAGGTAAGGCTGCGGCAGGCACCCCTCGCGTGGGGGCGGGGCACAGAGCCCCAGTGCCCGGCAGACGCTCCGCTTCTCTTCCTCCAGGTCCTTGGCCAACATGTCCGTTCTGTTTGGGCAGGTAAGCGGGCCAGGAGTGGCCATGCACAGACGGGAGCAGAGAGCTCGAACGGGGGGAGGTTCAGCCTGTGGGATGGAGTGACTGCGAGTGTTGGACTGGTCTCTGGGAGACACAAGTTCGAATCCCAACTCGTGCCGTGGCACCTTGTTGGGTGACTTTGGGCCAGTCACACTTTCTCAGCCTAACCTGCCTCACAGGGTTGTTGTGAGGATAAAACAGAGGAGAGGAAAATTTTGTAAGCCACTGTGCGTCCCCATTGGGAAGAAAGGCAGAGAATGGAGGATACAAATAAAATAAGTAAACCTGGGTGTTGTGTGCAGTGGGATGAGCCGTCCCCTGACCTTCTTCTCTGCAGGGAGGAAATGGCTTAGACCGGGTGTGTCTAGAGGACCTTCTGTGCCCCCAGTGTGTGCCCATTAGCTCCCTCTCTAAGGTGAGGTGGTGCGAGTGGGATGAGCCTTCCAAGATTCCCGTGGTGTTTGTAATACATGGCATTCTGACACCAGAGACCCTTATAGAGGTGGGAGGGTGCAGGGTTGCGTGTAGCTTGCTCCGTGGGCACATCCAATTCCAAGATGTTTGCTTCAGGTGAGAGCCCCCCACCCCACCCCCCCAGTTGCACAGGCAGGGCTGGAAAAGGCCTCAGATGTGCACAGTCATTCCTTCTGACAAAACCTGTGTTTTTGTTTCTGCTAAACTGGGACGGGAAGGACGAGAGCGGAGGCCTCTCAAAAGCTTCCCTTCCCCTCTCACGTCCAGAAGAGCTCAGTTGCTAAGAGATGCCCAGGAGGCCGAGTACCTGGCCAGGTGCAGAGGGGCAGCAATCGCCCGTGTGTTAAACATGCCCATGCCTCTTTTCCACTGTTCTGCTCTGCTTCCCATCCTGCCGTCACAAGTATCCAACTTTTCTCCTGTGTTGCCTTTCCGTGCCAGTTACCCAACCCGGCCAGGCTACCTGGTGCTGCGAGATTTCTGCCTCTCCATCCCGTCCCACAAGACGGTGGCCATTGTGGGAGAATCTGGAGGAGGTAAGGCTCTTCCCTGGGCTGCAGAGGATGGTTTGTAAGTACCAATTGTACAAGAGCAGCATCCAATGTTCTCTCTTTCTTTGAGTGTGTGTGAGAGAGAGATATATTTGGACTGCTGGGTTTTGGAACAGTGCACTTCTTGATGCAGCTTAAATTGCACTATGGCCACCTTTCAGTTTTGAGATCTCTTCGACATCACAAGTTATTGCAAAGCATTTGCAGTCTCCCCCCAGATGTTTGCTTTTTATGAACCTGACAGGTGTGGGGTCCTCTTTTATCCAGGTAACTGCTGAAAACTCTTTTAACTTCAGCTAATTATAGCCTGTTCTTTAGCGTAATGACTTGAGAACTGGCTTCCAGTATTAAGGCAGTAAGAAAAATGGAAAATAAGGTAGCCCCAACCAAACCGAGAGTAGCCAAGCTCTCTCCAGACACCCAGTCCCAGCCTTGTCCCCTGCGACCTGCCCTTTCCCCTCCTAAAATTATAACTGCCTTAAGAACATAAGAACAAGCCAGCTGGATCAGACCAGAGTCCATCTAGTCCAGCTCTCTGCTACTCGCAGTGGCCCACCAGGTGCCTTTGGGAGCTCACGTGCAGGATGTGAAAGTAATGGCCTTCTGCGGCTGCTGCTGCTCTCCCCGAGTACCTGGTCTGTTAAGGCATTTGCAATCTCAGATCGAAGAGGATCAAGATTGGTAGCCAAGATTGAACGTTCAGACTCCGAGCAGCCCTGCCTGTGGCTTCTGCAGAAGAGTGTAGTAGGTGAGGGATGGCTTTTGTGGTAAATTCACTGTTTCCCCACCCTTGTCCTCGTGCTGAAAATAAACAGGCTTCTTCCGCTCAGACGTCCAGGCCCGTCCCAGCAAGCCAGAGAGTGTCGCTTGTTTGAGAACCACCTTTCCTAGTCAGAAAAATCACAGGAGGCTTTTTAAAAGTCAAAAAGATGAAGTAAAATGAGGTATATTTAAGAACAACAACAATATTTGGCAAAGCTAAAATAACATAAAAACAAAGCAGGGAAGTTTGTATTAAAGGCACCGGATACAACAAAACTGATTTTTATGGCTCGTGCCGCTGTTTCGGTTCAGTTATTTGGAAACTGTTTTCTTTCTTAGCTCCTTAAAATTACATAAACAAGTCAGGTGTGTGAAAAGCTTTTCAATTGTTAAAATAGTTTAAGCTCTTAGCAGTGGCGTAGTGGCTAAGAGCAGTGGCTAAGAGCAGGTGCACTCTGATCTGGAGGAACCGGGTTTGATTCCCAGCTCTGCCATTCAGATTAGCCTGTGTACTCCCACACACGCCGGCTGGGTGACCTTGGGCTAGTCACAGCTTCTCGGAGCTCTCTCAGCCCCACTCACCTCACAGGGTGTTTGTTGTGAGCGGGGAAGGGCAAGGAGATTGTAAGCCCCTTTGAGTCTCCTACAGGAAAGAAAGGGAGGGGGATATAAATCCAAACTCTTCTTTTCTCATTTCTGACAGCGCTACTTTACTTTCAAGTAACAGATGTTTTTACAGGATTGCTCCACACTGCCTATGACAATCTGAACCCAGATAGTCTCAAACACACTAAGGTTTATGAGTAGGATTCTCTTTCTGTGTCCTTGCAGAATAAAATCCACTCCCTTCTCTGTCAAATGCCACAGTCCTTAATAAGCTTTTCCTGCTTATTCTCCTTTAGTGTACTTCCCCCGGAGATAAATAAGTAACCGCTGTGCTTTAGTGCACCACTGCTGTAATTCTAGGAACTCAGAGCAGACTGCTTTTGTCTGCCTGAACTTTTCACCAAGAGAACGGAGCAGTTCACTCTCCAGCCGTCCCTTAGCTCTCTCTGCCTCAGAATTCACAGGACTGACTCAAGACAGGCTCTTCAGATGCCAGCCAATCACAGGCTGCTGTGGTTAGCCCCTTGTGTGCTGCAGCGTTGCTCTTTTACAAGCAGTGAAGTTCTGGAATCCATCACACCCCTCATGCCGGGGTTGTGTGTGTGGTCTGAAACTAACCCCGTGGGAAAATCAAGCTGCGCTTGCACTAAGGCTTATGGTGGGTTCTGCAGGGAGGGAGTTTCACAGGCCAGTCATGTCACAGCTGGGAAAGGCCTCTTGTTGGTGCTACTTGGCTGAGGCCGGTAGCACCCCCCTGGACACCAATCTCCATTCAACCCCCTGTTCTTATTTTGGAGCCTGCACTGGCAAAGAGGCCGGACTGTGATAAGAACAGACCTGGTCTCCTCTCTCCGTCGCAGGGAAGTCCACTGTGGCTGCACTCCTGGAACGGTTCTATGAGCCCACGGCAGGCGCAGTCTTCCTGGACGGGCACGACATCAGCACTCTGGATCCCTCCTGGCTCCGGGGGGAGGTCATTGGCTTCATTAATCAGGTGAGGAACAGAGTCCAGGAAACAGGCTGGAACCTCCCCTCCCCCTGCAGTGTGGGACCGGAGCCGGCTGGGGGCAGCTGCCAAAAGCAAATGGAAGCAAGTGGCTCTTGCAGCAACCTGCAGCTAAATTATAGGGCTTGCAGCTGAGCGCGGATTTGGCAGAGACTGGCGTGGCTGGCTTTGAAGGAGAAGTTGGGTATATTCACCTCTTGGAACACAAGGCCCTCCAGGGGTGGGCAGTTATACAAATCTAATAATAAATAACATAAATAAATAAGACGGAAAACAGCGGCATATAATTATTTGAACTAAGTAGGCCGAGATTCCTGGCTGCCAGAGATGGGAGAGGGTCAGGAGGTGAGTGTGTCCCTTGTGTGTCCTCCTCATGAGTTTCTCCAGGGTACCCGCTGATGCTGTGCGCTCCCTGCACCTGACATCTGGCGCTGCAAGGTGGCTGATCCGGGAGGTGCTGCGTGGCTGGAGAAGGGAAGCCCAAGCTCCCCAGGAGGAGGCGGGGAGGCCGCAAACACCGCCCTGCAGCCGCTGGGGTTCGATCCCCGTCCTGGCTCGGAGGCTTCACTCCTTCTGTCCCCTCAGGAACCGGTGCTGTTCAGCACGTCCGTCATGGAGAACATCCGCTTTGGCAAGCCGGGCGCATCTGATGCCGAAGTCTACGCTGCTGCTCGCCTGGCCAACGCTGACAGTTTTATTCGCAGCTTTCCTGAGGGGTACAACACTGTTGTGGGTCAGTGAGAGCAGGGACACCTGATGGGGAGGGCAGCGCATGGGTCCGGAGGGAGGAAGGAGCTGCTGTGTTCTCCATAGCTTCTGGCAACGTCTCTGCGGGCTCCTCCAGAGTCCCATAATCTGATGACATCACAGCCTCTTGACTTTGGGGTCAAGAACCAATTTTTTAAAACTGAAAAACTCAATTTTCTTTTCGTTGGTGGAGCCTAGAACCAGCAATACGTGCATAACTGAGCACTGAGTCCTCTGTCCTGGTGTCAAGCCCACGAAGCAGAAGAGGCCCTCATGGCAGGAAACCCAGAGCTGGGGCATCCCTGACAGCTGCCTCCTGCTTGAAGACCTTGAGGGAAGGAGTGTTTCCCCCCCCCCAATCCCACTGTCAGATCTCATCCCGTTTATCCCCATTGCAAGTCCCCCCTTCCGCTTTCCCAGGAATTTGTGAAAAACAGCCCCCAGAGCTGAGGCGCCCCAAGGTCAGTGGCAGATAGCAAGAGAGAGCCACCAGGCTTCCTACCCCACGAGATGACAAATGTCACTCTTTTTCTCATAGGACCAGGGTGTCAGAGGAAGTCTAGTTATCTACGAAGCATGCGAAGCCATAAAGATGAAGGAAATAATGCCCCAGATGGCAGTGGTCACATATAGCAGGCTGGTTACATGCAGGATTGGTTTGTTGTTTTAATCACTTACATTGAGCTAGAAATGCATCTCAATCCCATTGATACGATCCCCCTGACACTTGCCCTCTTCCCTGTGTTGACTGAGCTCTGGATCTCTGTGGAAAATAGTGGCCAAAATGCATGGATTTGACCTTGGAGGGTCAACGTGGCTGCTGGGCTGCGCAGTTTTAACCAGGCTGGAGAACTGAGGGCTGAAAAAGCATCCGCTGTCTGCCCACCTCCATCCCAGGGATAGACAGCCACACCCAAAACTGCATTATCCACACTGTTTTCTTCTTTCTGAAAAGCAGGTGCTGGGGATGCTTTGGGGGAGGGGGGGAGGGGAGAAAGGTCTAGGGAAAGTCCAACCTCCCTTTTGGAGGCCTGATTTCCCAGAGCTCAGTGCCAGCTCTGAACAGTTTTTATTGCTGCTTCTGTGCCTCTGCTGAGGGGGGAAGGGCCTCCATGCTGCCCCCCTAAAAAGCTGCCAGGGGGACGAATGGTGGCCTGTGCTGGTGCCACTGCCTCCTCTAAAGGAGCAGAGGGAGGGGGAGGGCAAGCAGCAGCCTTCGCCCTTCCTCGAGCAGGGAAGGGGCCCTGCCTGCCTGCCTGCCTGCGTTCCGACCTGTGCCCTCTTCCCACCCGCAGGTGAGCGTGGGGTGACTCTGTCCGGAGGGCAGAAGCAGCGAGTGGCCATTGCCCGGGCGCTCATCAAGAACCCCTCGGTGCTGGTCCTGGACGAGGCCACCAGCGCCCTGGATGCGGAATCGGAGCGCGTGGTCCAGGAAGCCCTGGATCGGGCAGTGGCCGGCCGCACCGTCCTGGTCATCGCCCATCGACTCAGCACCGTGCAAGCTGCAGACCTCATCGTAGTCCTGGCAAAGGGCTGCGTGGCGGAGGTGAGATTTGGGGGTGCAGAGTTGTGAAGGGTGGCGGTTAGGGTTGGGGACAGGCTTGCTGCGCTTGGTTGGGGAAACAGCCCAGGACTTAGAAGCCACCCCCAGAAAGCACAAAGAGGCCGGGGGGGGGGGGGGCTGGCAGGCAGTGGGGGGAGGACCGGGCAGCCCCTCCTGCCACAGCTCAGCTGCAGAGCACGGCAGTCAGTTCCCCTCCAAAGTGGGGGGGCCACCTCTCCCCCCCCCCCCCGCAGCAGAAAGGGGCAAAACCACCGCGCGGGGGTCACGTGAGCCGCCCCTGCTCATCCTTGGCAGCCCTGTGGGGGAGGGGGCGGCGAAGGCCTGCGGTGGCCTCCCTGGCAGGGCTGACGCTCCTCTCCCCCCCCTCCCGCCCTGCTGCTGCTCCAGGCCGGCAGCCACGCAGAGCTGCTCCGTCGCGGGGGCCTCTACGCCCAGCTGATCCGCCGCCAGACCGAGGACGCCGCGGGAGACCGCCGCCCCGCCCCCGCTTAATAAACCACGCCTCCCGGGCCCGCCTCCTTGTCTGTGTGTCTGTCTCCGGCGTCCTGGCGAACTACAACTCCCGGCGTGCCCTGCGCCCCTGCCCTGACTCCGGCCCCGCCCGCCCGCCGACTCCCCAGGCCCTGGGCGGGTGGTGGCTGCGGCGGCGGAGGGCCACGAGGCGGGCGCGTCTGGGGGCGGGGGGGCTGACTGCTCGGCCGCCCCCCGGACTGGAGTCGCCCTTCCGCCGAGCGTCCGTCGTCGCCCCAGGATGGCCGAGGGGCTGCCGCCGCCGCCGCCGCCGCCGCCGCCGGAGGACGAGGGGGTCCCGCTGGGCGCGCCGCAGGGTGAGCAGCCCCTCCCCCGGGGCCGCGGGGGGGGGGTGCGGAGGCGCCCCTGCTCGGTCGCTGTCTGTGCGCGGGTGCTGAAAGGGGGCGGGGCGCGGGAGTGGCGTCGCCAGGGGAAGACGCGCGCCCTCCCTCTCGGCTGCTCTGCGCCTACCCTGCAGGGTGGTTGGCAGGCTGGACCAGAGGCGTGGGGAGGGGCCTTGTGAGCCTTCCTGGCTGCGCTCCGCCCCTGCCGCCGCCGCCGCCGCCCTCCTCCTCTCCCAAGAGGCCCAGTTCTGAGGGAAGCGCTCCAAGCCGGATTGAGACCTGGAGGTCGCCTGGGCTCCCTCCCTCACGAGTGCACCTTCAGACTGCACTGAGAACCCAAAGGCTGGGCAGTTGGGGGGCAGGAAGGACCATGTCGAACAGGTGGGGGTCCTGCGGGAAAGTTGAGGGGGGCAGGGAGGAGGGGGCTGGTGGTGGTTCTTGTGCTTTTTGGACAGGATGGGGTTATAAACAAAGTATCCCCAGTGTTTTGCAGATGTCACATGGGGGCCAGCAGCAGAAATGCCTCTCAAGAGCAGAGCAGTTGGTTGTGTCAGCAAAGCAGGGCCCCAGGACAGCACACGGCAACGGAGGTCTCTTCCACAAGACGGGCTTCATTATTTTGCGGTTCTCTGACAAAGCGCTTAGCCAACAAATGAGTGTCACAAGTACACACAGTAGGCTACACTCTGTATTCAAACGTCCACCAATCAGGTGACAGGTTCTTGTCAGCTTCTCAATGCACATGGAGCTGAGTCAGCTTTTTTCAAGGCTGTGCAAACGTCAGATAGATCTGACAGCCACCTCCTCTCTGGGGCCACCATCCCAAGGGGAGAAGGGCCAAGCCCAGGATCAGGGCCCGCTGGCTCACATCCGTCTTGCACAGCGTGCCTCTGTGGCAGGAGCCCAGCTCTGCTGAGGCCTAGCCCTGGAGAGAACGTACACCTTCCTGCAATGCCCAACATTGGCACCAATGCCTGGGCACAGCCGTGAGCCCTTTCAATCAGGAGTCCTTCGCCTCCTGGTTCTTCCATTTTCACTAAAAAGATGGGTTTGAGTCCTCACAGAACTCCAATTTGTGCAGCAAGGAGGTGACAGGACAGAAAAGAAACTAAAAGGAAAAGCGCCCCCCCCCCGCCCCCCCCAGGGATAAAGGCTGCACCTTTCTTGTGAAGCTACCTGGAATCTCAGGGGCCGCCCAATCCACCCCTCCCCCTTGGGGCCAAAGAACTGCCCGTGTGCCCTCTTTCCGTGCTATTTCCCCACAAGTCTTCCTTTGGGGTCTGCGAGAGAGCCAAAGGGAGGCAGCTCCACCCCTTCACCACCTGGCCACAGAATGGGAGCGCCTCCCAGAATCCGATCTTGTAGGATCCTGGCAAGCACTGGGTGGTCCACCAGAAACTGGACAGTGATCCAACTGTCAGCAGAAAAGAATTTCTCGGTGTCAGGGATTCTGTGTCAGGTCAGGGGCATGTTCTAGGACTGTCTGTGGAGGCCTCACAGGGGGAGGGAGCCCTCTCCCCGTTCAAAGAGATGGGCAGCGGGCCTTTGTGCAGAATGGCTTTTCAGGGGAAACACCAAATCTCTCAAGTTTGGATTCTCTCCGCCTGAAGCCCGCAGAGGGGGAAAGCCAGGCGGTGGGCGAGGGACCGTCTGTCTGCTTTGGAGATGCAGAACCGCCTCAGTGTTGTTGTTCAAGTTTTTGACCCTCCCAGAAGCTCCGGGCAGCCTTGGCGGGTCCCCTGTGCTTGGAAAGTCAGCTGGCCGTGGATCACCCAGCCAGCATCGGAGCTGCGAAGGGATCGGGACCTGGTTTTCTGTGGAGTTGGTCCACCACTGGTTTCCTGGTGTGAGGCCCCTGGCTCCACCATGTTTCCCTCTTGGGGGGAGAGGCAGAATCAGGCCAGAGGAAGATTTCAGGAAAGCCTCTCTGGGGCAAAGGCAGGCCTCGGCCGTGCTGGGGGCAGAGGAGGAGCCGGTTCCACAAAAGGCAGAGCAGGAGGGCCTGCTTGCCTCAGCTTCCCGTGTCCAGGAGCATCAGAGTCATCTTCTGTGTCTCCTGCCTCCTTCTCTTCCACTACTGGCTGGTTTGGTACACTCTGTCTGGAAAGGTCACAATCAGAGGATCTTTGGAAGCTGTGCAAATGGGAAGGGGGCTGTGGCCACGCTGGCCCCACTGTATGTGCCCCTGTCCCCATGACAACTGCTTCCCCCGCCTTACTCCCCACAGATGGTTTTTTCTGGGGATAGTAGCTCGGATGCTGTAATATGTTGCCCAAAAGTACTTATGACAAGCTTTCATTTAAAAAAACCCCTGTTCACTGCAGAGTTGCAAGGGGGGAGGGGCTGGTTGCACATTTTTCTTTATAACTCTGCAACCGAAAGGGCTGGAAACCTACTTTTTTAAAAAAAGAAGGGGGGAAACCTGTGAAGTTGGTGTGTTGTTTTAATAGATTGTTGTAATCTTGCAAGGCCAAAGGGTTGCAGCTATTACGGATTTTAAAAAAAATAATTCTGAAAAAAGCCATGGGGGGTGGCCCCGTGGCAGCCATGGGTTTACAAGGAGAGCTCCCTCTGTGGATGTGTGTGGGGCGGCAGTGGGGGGATGGTGGCTTTGTCCTGCTAGGGGGGCCAGCCACACGAAGGTACCTGCTGCTCAGGGGACAGGGGGCAGCCCTCGCAGCCCAGGGCCACCTTGTGTGAGGTTTCTCTGGTTCCCCTAAAGCTTCCCCCATCTCTGGGAGCTGGATGTGCGCTGTCGGGGCGTTCATCCTGTGCTGGACCAAGAAATCAGTAGTTGCGCTCTTGGGCCTCCGCGTCAAATGCTGAAGTCCTCCGCAGGGCAGTTGCCCAGTTCCTGGGGAGACTTGCAGCCAAGTGTGTTGTGTTACGCCTGGCAGCAGCACCAGTACCCACCCTGGGAGCCCCTCTCCCCAATCCCAGGCAGAAGCAAGCTGGCTGAGGGGCTCTGCACATGCTCCAGGGCATGATTAGACACACACACACAGAGTCAGGTTCTTAAAATGGTAAAACTGCTTGGAAAACGCTGCAGGGGGAATCTTCCTGGAGGCCAAAAGAAACTCGGGCAGAATTCACACCTTGCCTTATTGTTTCGGCGGCTGAGTCAGCCCCACGCCGCCGCCTCTCCCACGTGGCTCCTGTTTTGGAACACTTGCCTGGTGTGGCTGCCGACAAAGTCTGGGTGACTCACCTGCAGTTTCACACAGCCGTGGAGCGGAGCGTGGTGCTGCCGTGTGTGACCTCGCCCTCTGCCGTGGGAACGCCGGGAAGGAGTTCGGTCACGCAGGCAGGCAGGCAGGCAGGCAGGCAGGCAGGAGGGGGGCCCACCAAGGCTGCTGGGATGGAGAGATGGAGCCAGTAACAGGTGAGGCAAGCAGAAGGGGGGGGGGCGATCTGGCATGTCCCCAAAGGCAGGTGAAGAGGAAATGGGGCCTTGGGCAGGGAGGGGAGTCCCGGGTGCCATCTGGGGGGTGTTCTTGGGGGACAATAAGGGTGTGGGGACGGGCCTGGGAAAGTTTGACGGCATCCCGCAGTGCAGCTCCAGGCTGGTTCCCACACGCAGGCCCATCGCTGCACAACTACAGACCTAGGGTGTTGTGGGTTTTTCGGGTTGCATGGCTGTGTTCCAGCGGCATTCTCGCCTGCAGGCGAAACGTCAGGAGAGAGAATACTACTGGAACACGGCCATACAACCCAGAAAACCCACAACACCCCAGTGACTCCGGCCGGGAAAGCCTTCGACAATAAACTGCAGACCGGGCTTCCCACCAGCTCAGCATTCGGCAGAAGCAGCGTTTGTGGCAGCCGGGCCAGAACTGGAGCGCTCCGGCACAGGAGAGCTTTTTGGCGATTCCAGCCCAAATCTGTGCATACAAACTCAGGGGCAAGTGCCCTGGCAACGGCTGCTTCGTGGTATTTTTTTTGGGGGGGGGGGGTGTTAAGGTTCCTAAGAACAGGCTGGGAAAACCTTCGAAGGGAGAGAGAGAAGATCACAATATTTCCCTTTTTAGGTCTGAACTGAAACCTTGGAAGAGGTCCCTTTTCAGCAAACAACAGGCTCCCCCATCCGCCACGTGCCCAGGAAGTCCCTGTCCCAACTGGGGGGGTGGGTGGGGGGCATCTGGCTGGCAACTCCTCCTCCTGCTGCTAGTCCAGCCCCTCCCCCTCACTCCCAGGCCGATCCCTGAGGGAGGGGCCGGTCACAGTTTTCTGGGAAGATTGTATGGAAGAGGAAAGCATGTCTCCCCCCTCCTCAAAATCAGTTTTGAATGCAGTAGTGAGTTTGGGGGGGGGGGTTCCTTGATTTTCTCTTCCTTTTGCTCCCCCCTCCCCCCAAGCCCATGCGGGCCTCTCTCTGCTGCAGAGGTGAGTCAGGGTGCCGGAGGCGAAGTCACACCTTCAGGAGCCAGGTGGGTGGGGAGGCGTCCCTCTGCAGCGCCCCCCTCCCTCCAGCCGCACGGGCGGGTTGGGCTTGTTTGCCAGGAAAGGGGGCTTGCCAGATGTTGGGGAGGGGCAGCGCTCCCGCCCTGCTTCTGGGGCTGGAGTGGCAAGCCACCGTTTGGGCAGGGGGAGAGGCAGGGCCCCCTTTCCTATGTGCTGGAGGTGTCTGGGGCAGGCCTGGCTTCCCCCAGGAGGGAGGTGGCCTTTGGGCTTGGGGGACCTCCTGGGCGGGTGGGAAGCTGCTCTTGGAAGAACAGAG
Organism: Sphaerodactylus townsendi; assembly: GCF_021028975.2. Lineage (NCBI taxonomy): Eukaryota > Metazoa > Chordata > Lepidosauria > Squamata > Sphaerodactylidae > Sphaerodactylus > Sphaerodactylus townsendi. The sequence goes on along the minus strand of NC_059435.1, from coordinate 78,432,980 downwards.
GTCTCTGTGTCCAGCCTTTCAGGGGGCCAACCCCACAGGGCCCAGGCCAAGGGAGCTCCCAGCGCTGCCTCCGAGCACGGGGCTCTGGAGATTGGCTCCCTCTGGAGAAGGCGCATCTCTTGACTCCTGGGGGCTAGTAGCTGCTGGCCGGCCTCTGCTGCTCCAGGAGTTTAATGAAGAATGTCTGGTGATCACAGAGCTCACAGAAAGAGAGAGAGGGAACCTGCTCGGTCTTCTTTCAGAGATTTCAAGAGAGCAGGTTCTGCCGGAGGTCAGTGGGGAAGCCCACCACCCCCTGCAGGCCGTGGCTCAGCGTCTCTCTGAGAGAGGCACCTAACTGCAGCGTTGGTGAGCTTCAAACTCAGCCTGAGCGCGGCGGCAGGGCACAAGTACCCCTCACAGAGGGCAGCAGCTGCCCCGATCCTGCCAGCTTTCCAGACCCTGTGGGGCTGGGCTGGGCTGGATTTGGGCAAGGCCTGTCTGGCTGGTCTGGCTGGTGGACAGGGTGGCTGAGACAGTGAGGGGGAATAGAGTTTGTGCAGAATGCCAGGGGCCTGGTGTGGCGACAACTGAGCCTGCCGGGAAGGGGCCCTACTTTGCATTCTTGTGCCTTTGGCCCTGGGCTGCCGCTGTCCTGCCCTCGGGGCTTGCGGGGGGGGGGGGAGGGACATTGCCTGCAAACTGGGCTCCAGGGCAGGGCAGAGGAGGGCTCCACAGGGTAGTTCCAGCACCTGCCCCTTGAGGCGAAGGGAGCATCTTTGAGCTTGCAGAGCGACCCCCAAAGCTGTTGGCTGCAAGTCCAAGTCATGTCATCTGGGCTCAGAGAGGTTGGGGCGGGGAGGGGCTTGATGTCTTCTGGAGAGGAAGTCCGTGGCACACTCGAGCGTGGGACGGGCACAGGCTGAGCGTCTTGGCAAGTCTGGTGTTTTCTCTCCCCCTCCCAGTCTGTGCGTTCACCACAGCTGATCTGGAGAAAGAGGACGGCCTAGAGTGGGCCCGCGAAATGGAGGCGGACAGAGACATCTGGGAGACAGAAGCAGATGTGGAAGGTATCCTGCTGCCAGATGTGCCAGCCAAGGAGGCTGCCGGCAGCCCAGGTACAGAGAGGCTGAATGGAGGCCCCAGAGTGACCATTGTTTGGGTAGGGGGAGGGGTCAGGAATCTGGTTGGATGTGGACCCGCCATGTGGCCCACAGAAGAGGCAGGAGGGAGCAAGGCTGGTGGGGGCAGCCGTGGGTTCCTGCAAGGGGGGGTGCTTCCTGAAGCCCACTCCCCGCTGTTGGCAGGGAGGGAAAGAGTGAGCAGGCTCTGTGCTGCTGGCTCACGATGCTCGGAGTGGGCAAGAGGGCCAAGCGCCGTCCAGCAGCCCCCCCCCCCCTGTTGTTCTACTCCGGCCTCCCTCCCAAACTCCCTGGGGAGCCTCAGGCCAGAGACCGGACCGGCTTGCTGACAGGGAGGCCGACGTGGGATTGCAGGGCGGTCATGTGCGGGAAGTGCTCTGGACCCAGAATGCAATGGGCTCCCCTTGGCACGCAGCCCCTCCAGGCAGGATCTGCTGTTGCTGGCTGGCCCAGCCTGCCTTCCTTTGGCGGGGCTTCTGCCCCCGGTGCCCGCCGGCTGCCTCTGCCCTCTGCTCCAGCCTGCTCTCTTGCGCCTGCTGTGCCGCCCTCTGCTCACCCGCTGGCTTCTTTTTGCGCACTGAGCATTGGAGGCAGGGATGGGTCCCGCCCTGTATCTTGTGCAGCATCTGGCACTCTCGGGGAGAGGCCTGCCACATCTGGGAGAGAGAGAGAGAGCGTGCACGCCCACACTTGGCCAGCCGCCCTAGCAGATAAGACTCCCCTTCGTTTGGCAGCCTGCTTGGAGCAGGAGGCACGGAGCAGGAGCCAGAGGGCGGCCAGCAGAGTGGGGCCGAGTCTGCCCTGGCACAAGCCCTGCGGGGGTGGGGGGTGGGGGTGTGACAGAAGTGTCTCTGCGGTGCCCAGGCCAGTGCAACATCTCTTGTGCCGCTGCTGCTTGCCCCCCAGGCTGTGAAGGCGCCAGCCGACCCGCTCGTCCTCTGTGGGATTGCTCGGTGGCCCCCGGAGCCTGGCGGGGCCAGTGCACCTGGCAGTGCTGGCACCAGAGAGTCTTGGAGCACCTGGAGCAGGAGAGGACCTCCAGAAGCCCCTCTGGAATTGCTCAGGTGAGCAGATGATGGGGGGGTGGGGTGGGCTGCTTAGACACGTGCTGGAGAGGGGGCAGGAGAGCAGCCCCAGACTGCTGCCCAGCATCAAGCACCACTTTGCAAGCTCTGTTATCCGTTCTGACAGAGCAGGTGCACGAACATGGGACGCCACCGGGAGCTCACGTGACTCAGGAGCGATGGCTGGGGCGGGTGGGGATCCTCCTGGAGATGTGGAGGCTGCCTTTTTCCTCTGGACAAATATCTTCTGTTCCCTAATTGATGTTCCTCAAAGCGCAGCCGATTGTACCTGCAGGCCGGTCCATGAGGGAGGGGCTGTGGGCGAGGGGCCTCCTCCTCCTCCTCCTCCTCCACTGGCTCTGCTCAGCCTGGCAAAGAGGGGCCCTGAAGGCCTGCAGAGTTCCCTTCTGGGGGTTCTGCGGAGGGTCTGTCGGAGGTGCTCCCCCAGGGAGTGGACGTCCTGCGTTCATTGGGTGGGCTGCCTACGAATGGCGTCAGCTGGGAGAGGCGCCTTCTCTTTCCTTGGGTGGGCCCCAGTCAGTAGCACAGCTGGACCTGTGGGAGGGGAGGAAGCACAGCAGCCCCCCGCCCCCAACACACACACGCACACACACTCTGTCCTGCTGGGATCGCACCTGAGGACGGTCAGCCCAGAACTTCCTCCTCTGGAATGGCGACCAATCCTGTGGGGGCTTCTGTTGCTGTTGCAGGTAACCACGGAAGCAGCTGGTGCCGAATGCGAAATGCCTTGTCTTTCAGGTGACGTTTGAGGACGTGGCCGTCTATTTCTCCCCAGAGGAGTGGGCGGAGCTGACCGCTTGGCAGAAGGCCCTTTACTGGGATGTGATGAAGGAGACTCACACCCTGGTGGGCTCCCTAGGTGAGGGGGCGGGGAGAGTCCTGGCTGGGTCCCTGCTGGGCCAGGTGGCGTTTGGGCCGGGGTTGGGCGGTTCCTTGGGGAGCAGGAGGGCAAAGACTTGCTTCCTCCTTCCGCTCTGGCCCTGGCCTCGTCTGGTGGGAGAGACCCCTCTGCTGCTCCTGCGGGGTCTCTTCTTCCCCTCTTTCCTGCTAAATCTAGGGGGAGGGACGGGCACCCTCTCCACCCTCTGCTGAATTTCCTTCACTCTCACCCTTGAACAGTATCCGAGCGTGATGACCAGCCGGAGGTCCTGGGCCGGATAGCTCGAGGGGAGGCCCCTCCTTCCAAGAGGTTTCTGCGGAGGGAGAGGAAAGCTGCCCCCCAAAACCTCGCCCACCGCCGTGGTAAGTGAAGCTTCCGTGGTCCTGCATCGCCTTGGGAGGCGCAGGGGCAGTTGCTGAGGGCGGCCGGTTGGAATGCTGCCTCCTGAGCAGCCCCTCTGGACTTGGGGGAGGGGCGGGGGGGTCCCTTCCTGTGGGCTGGCTGCTCTGTGGACCCAGCAGCGATTGGCCTAGAGCCGTGGTGGCAAACCTTTGGCACTCCAGATGTTATGGACTACAATTCCCATCAGCCCCTTCCAGCATGGCCAATTGGCCATGCTGGCAGGGGCTGATGGGAATTGTAGTCCACAACAACTGGAGTGCCAAAGGTTCGCCACCACTGGCCTAGAGGAGCCAGCCCACCTTTCATTTCCACACCTTGTTCCTTGATATGGCTAAGACAACTTATGGGTAAACAGGTCACAGCAACCGGGGGGAGGGGCCCTCTGGCAACCACCAACCCCCCCCCCCCCCAATCCCTTCCTCTTACATACGCATCACCAGAGTCCCAGCCTTGACCACAGAGGCTTTCTTGGGGGGAGGGGTGTCATGCGTTGTGCTCAAGGGCCGGCTTCGCTTCCTCCCTGATAGCCCCCCCCTCCTTTGTGTGGAACAGTTTCCAGGGACTCTGCTGCACGGGCGGAGGAGGCGGGGGCTCAGCCAGGAACAGCAGAGCCCGCCGGCAAGAAGACGGACTCCAAGGGACCACGGATGGGGTCTCCTGCTGGCCCCTGCCCCGGTGAGTGAGGCTGGGGGCTTGTGGCGAGGCTGATGCCAGAGTCCCCCCACCCCACCCCACCCGCAGGCTGTTCTTCCTTGAGGCGGCAACAGCTGTAACCTGTCAGGCAGTGGGAGAACGCAGGCAGGCTGCTCAGAGATTCCCCCCCTGTCTGCCACCCCCTCCCTTCTGTTCTTGTGGGGCTGCAGCTCTGAATCACCGGTGGAAGCCCAGCAGAGAGGGAAGGGGGGGCCTCGGGGGTGTGGGCGGGGCACCCTGCTTGAGGCTGACTCCTCCCCTGAGAGTATTAAAACCAGGGCTGGCAAAACAGATGTTGGGGAGTGTCAGATGGGCAGATGACCGGGGGGGGGAGGGCAGTCAGATGGGGCATCAGAGGTCGGGACAGGGGGGGGGGCATGTTGTCAGACCCAAGGGCTGGCAAGGCCACTGGGGCAAAGCCACTGCTTGGGAGCTCTGGGATTCCTCTGCCATCTTTGCCATATGCTGGAGCATAAAGAAATTCCCTGGATGGAACCAAGGGGTGGGGCAGACTGCAGGGCCCCAGGGGGGACAGCGGGGGGGGGGGGTTCCTGGCAAGTCACGTCCAGGCGCAGCTCTCCCTCCGGCCCATCCTGGGTCCACTGACTGCCCCGTTGTTCATGTCCTTTCCCCAGAAAACCCGAAGTTTTGCATCCAGCCTGAAGAGAAGGTGGGGAGCCCCAGGGGGGCACCCCCCCATGACTGCCGGGACTTCGGCCAGAGCTTCCCCGAGAGAGAGGTGCTGCGTCCTCCCCACGCGGCTCCAGTCGCGGCCCACTCTTCTTGGCATGCAAGCGCAGGCCTGCCCTGCCACCGAGCTGCGTGGGCGTAAGTTCTTTGCATCCTACCCGGAAACCTGGCCGCCCACCAGGACTCTCACCGGCCAGAGCAGCAGCAGCAGCAGCAGCAGCAGCTCTTCACCTGCATCGACTGCCGGAGCAGCTTTGCCTACGAGGAGCAGGAGGCGGGGCGGATCCGTGGGCAGCTGGCCCTCGGGAAGCTCTTCAAGTGCCTCAGCTGCAGCTGCAGGAGGCCCCTCGCTGTGGACCAGAAGCCCGACGCCCTCCTCCACGGCTCCCTGCCCTTTGGCCAGCCGGACGGTGCGGACTACAGGTGAGAGGAGTGGGGCAGGGCTGCAGATGGGGGATTTCGGGGAGTCTTTAAGAAGCGTCTGAAGGTGAAGGACAGGGCACATTACTCGCAGACCAGGTGCTCGGGAGCAACAGCAGCTGCAGAAGGCCATTGCTTTCACCTCCTGCCTGTGAGCTCCCAAAGGCACCTGGTGGGCCACTGCGAGTAGCAGTGAGCTGGACTAGAGGGACTCTGGTCTGATCCAGCAGGCTAGTGCTTAGGTTCTTAGGGGTTGTATGGGGGGGGGGGGGGGGGTTAGGGTTAAGCCACAGGCGTACACGGGGGTTAGCTTGTAGACCCAGGGTAGAAAATCCAGGTGGGTCGGTCTATAGAAGGTAATTGGACCCTTCATAGCCAGAGGCAGGTCTACCTCTGAATAAAAGATGTTTGAGACGAGCAATGGGGCAGAGGGGTGGCTTTCAGTCCCGCTTGCCTGCTTCTCAGACTGGCCACACGTCACGCTGTAACACTCGTCAAGCTTGGGGAACAAATCTGAGAAGGAAACTGCTCTGTGTGTTCTGTGTGAGGGGAGTTTAATTCTATATGAACAGAGGAGGGTTGTCCGTGCCAGAGGAGGCCATGGCTGCAGCCCCCACCCCTCGCTTGGCTGCAAAATAGAGCAGGGGCAGGCGGGGGGGGGGGGAATGCTGCCCTTCCAACCCCCTGGTATCACATGGCAAAGAGGCATCGTAGCCATCGCCCCTTCCCCAGGACACACAGCAGAGCTCCTCTGGCCAGGTGGTCTGAACTGCCCGGGGGCGGCCTGCTCTCCCTTTTTGTGTCTGCAGCCACCAGAAAGCCCTGGACCAGGTCCGTCAGCGGGCGGCTCACTGGACGATCTCTGAGACCAAAGCCTTTGTGGAGCTCTGGGGGGACGACCACGTCCAGACGGCGCTCTACGACAACTACCGCAACGAGGTGCAGTACAAGCGCCTGTCGGACAATCTGGGGAAGCTGGGCTTCCAGCGCAACCTGGAGCAGTGCCGGCAGCGGGCCAAAGACCTGCGCAGGGGCTTCAAGGAGATCCAGGACGGCCACCTGCACTCCAACCGCGCGCGGCAGACCATGCCCTTCTTCGCCCTCCTGGACCGCTTCCTGACGACCAGCCGGGGACTGGTGATCCCCAAGGTCTGTGCCAGCCGCGCCAGGCAGAAGGGCCGGAAGGGCAGGAGCCGGAGGGAGCAGCTGCCTGGCGAGCCGCCGTTCGTCCTCATGCTGCCCTCCCGCAGCTCTGACTTCCACCAGCTGCCTCTCCCGGACCAGGAGCGCTACATCCGCACCCTGGGGCTCCACGGCTGCCAGGGCCCCGGACCTGGCCAGGAGCATTACAGCCAGGCGGGGAGCGCTCCAGATTGCAAGGGGCCTCTGCCCAAACCAGACCCCGTGGCGGCCCCTGTGAGGGTGGCTCCCAGCTCCCAGCTGCCGAGGAAGAGTGAATCCTCACTCCCCTGGGCCGTGGGTCTCCCTGACTTCCCGCTGCCGCTCCCAGACCCAGATGCCTCTGCTGTATCCAGCTGCCTCCAGCACCAAGAAATGCTGCTGGCTCCCATCAACGGGCTGTCTGCTGCCAGCAGCCTCTGGCAAGAGCTCGCTTCCATGGCTCCCGAGTGCCCGGCCAGCACCGCAGCACAGGAGAGCACTCCCAGTAAGTGGCTCTCAGGAGGCCTGAGTCGTGGCCGGGCCTTGATAGAAGCGGCATCAGCTGTGCTCAGGCTTGTGTGGGGCAGGGCGGGGAGAAGGAGGGGGGATCCCAGGGCAGCCTCACTCTGCACCCCCAGGCCTTCCTCCTTGGGAACGAGGGCTCTGCACCGAATTCCCAGGGCCTCTGACGCATGCGTCCATTTCCTTCCAGAAAAAGCCTCTGCTTGTTTCTTCCTGCAGCGCATCACAACGCTGCTTGCACATTTTTACTGTGTTGGAGGGGGGAAAGTTTGCTTCCTTCGGAGGTTTGCTTTTGGGGATCCTGGGTGTGCCGGTCTGCCTTGCTGCCTTTTGTCCTGCATAGATAGACAGTAGGAACACCTGAATGTGCCCGGAGGCGGGGGGTGTGTGTGTGTGTGTTGTGAGAGAGAGAGAGAGAGAGAGAGAGAGAGAGAGAGAGAGAGAAACTCCCTTAGAACAAGGATTTCCTGGAAAGCACCCTGGTAACCAGCCATCACAACTCAGGAATCCCCTGAGAACATCTAGACTGCTGGGAAGATATCCTTCTAGCTGACAGAACAGAAACCCTAGAAAATACCTTATAACTAGCTGTGTAGCTCCCGTGCTGTCTAGCACAGAGGGTCGAGAAATATCCCAGAGGAGTAAATTCTACCAAGTAAAGCCACAAAATGTATTTGTAAAAAAGTTTATTATTGGGCGGGGAGGAGAGTCATTGGATTCAGAAATGAGGTGGGAAAAGGGCAGAACGGATTACGGGGGGAAACGCACACAGCAAGGGGATGTTGAAAGAAAAAGGTGGCTGAATGACTGACCCTTCGGTTGCTTTCTGCCTCTCAGCCTGGCACCCGGGGAAGGCGCCCAGCTCCTCGGCAAAGCGTATGCGTGACCTCCGCTTGAGGCGCAGGAGGCAGCGGGCGGCGATGGCTCGGCTGCTGCTAGGGGCCAGCTACCGCCCCAACGACCGGACGGTATGGAGCAAGACCCGGAGGACAGACTGGTGGGACAAGCTGCTCGCCGGCCAGCCTGACGAGGGCGCGTGGGTGCGGCACTTCCGCATGTCCCGGGAAGCGGTGCTGGAGCTGGTGGAGGAGCTGCGGCCTGTGCTCCAGCGCGAGGACACCAACATGCGCGCCGCCATCCCCGTGGACAAGCGCGTCGCCCTGACGCTCTGGAAGCTTGCCACCTCGGACAGCTACAGATCTGTCGCCAACCAGTTTGGCGTCGGGGTGTCCACCGCGTCGGTCATCGTGATGGAGGTGTGCGAGGCGATTCATGACGTTCTGCTGCGGCAGGTCGTCCAGCTGGGAGACGCGCGAGCCGTCGTGGAAGGCTTCGAAAGGGTCGGCTTCCCCAACTGCCTCGGGGTGGTGGACGAGACCCACATTCCCATCCTGTGTTCCCCGCACGGAGCCTCCGCCTACATCAACGGGAAAGGCTTGGTCTCTATGGTTCTGCAGGCCCTGGTGGACAGCGCTGGCCGGTTCATGGACGTGTACACGGGGTGGTCCGGCGGGATGCAGGATTCTGGGCTGCCGTGGGGCTCCCCCATCTTTGAGCGGATGGAGAAAGGGACTTTTGGTCCTCAGACCACCCGGGAGATCGAAGGGGTAGCCATCCGCCCTGTGCTGCTGGGAGGGCCCGCTTGTCCCCTGAGGCCGTGGCTGATGAAGCCCTACCCCAACGCCGGCAGCAGCGGGCCCAGGCAGCACTTCAACGCCGTCTTGAGCAAGTGCCGCATGGCCGTGACCTACGCCTTTGAGAGGCTGAAAGGCCGCTGGCGGTGCCTCCTCAAGCGCCTGGACGTGGCCGAGAAGAACGTCCCGCTCGTGATCGTCGCCTGCTGCATCCTGCACAACATCTGCGAGAGCCGCAACGAGGCCATGCAAGACGGGTGGGAGGAGGGCCTGGACTACACGGACCTGCCCTCCGCAGCCTCCGAGAGCCCCGGCAGCTTTGCGGACACGGAAGAGACTGGGGCGGCACACAGCATCCGCGAGGCGTTCTGCGCTTTCTTCGAAAAGAGGCGGCAGGATGAGGAGCTGTGAACGGGGGGGGGGGAGACCCTGTATGTGTGTGCGTGCTATAACCCCCCCCCTTCCTAGGTCTGACCTCACTCAAAAGGAGGGGAGGGGGAGGGGGCACGGGTTTACTCAGGTTACATCTCCCTTCTCTGGCCTCACTTCACAGGGGAAAGGAACAGTCCGCACCTCCACAAAGTTCCCCTTTTACCGGTTTCACTGTTTGGCCTTTTATAAACCTTTTATAAAATCTTCTTAGCTTCAGGTCGTAATCATTAATCCTGAGTCTCTTCAATAAACATTTTCCTTCATCCAAGGAGTCACAGAATCATAGAATAGAATCATAGAGTTTGAAGAGACCCCAAGGGCCATCAAGTCCAACCCCCAGTCATGCAGGAATCCACAAAGCACTCCCAGCGCGTGATCATTCAGACTCTGTTTAAAAACCTCCAAAGAAGGGGACTTCACTACTCTACGAGCCAGCGTATCCCTCTGTCTAACAGCGCTGGCAGTCAAAAAGTTCTTCCTAATGTTGAGGTGGAATCTCTTGAATCCATTACTCCTGGTCCCGGTCTCTGGAGCAGCAGAAAACAAGCTTGCTCCCGCTTTGACATGACATCCCTTCAGATGTTTAGACATGACTATTATGTCAATCCCTTAACCTTCTCTTCTCCAGACTAAACACACCCAGCTCCCTAAGTCTCTCCTCGCAGGGCATGGATTCCAGACCTTTGACCATTTTGGTCGCCCTCCTCTGGACCCGTTCCAGCTTGTCAATGTCCTTCTTGAATTGTGGTGCCCAGAACTGGACATAGTATTCCAAATGAGGTCTGACCAATGCAGAATAGTGGTACAATTACTCCCCTCAATCTAGACACTATTATTGATGCATCCCAGAATTGCATTGGCTTTCTTGGCTGCCATATCACACTGCTGACTCATATTCAGACTCCCGGATCCCTTTCACGTGCACCGTTGTCAAACGCCAGGTGTCACCCATCCTATATCTGTGCATTTCATTTTTTCTGCCTAAGTGTTGAATCTTACATTTATCTCTATTGACGTCCATTTTGTTTGTTTTGGCCCAGCTCTCTAATCTGTCCTGGTCATTTTGAATCCGCCCCTGTCCTCCAGGGTATTAGCTACCCCTCCTAATTTGATATCGTGCAAATTTGATTAGGATGCCCTCTATTCCATCATCCAAGTCGTTGATAAAAATATTGAATAGCACTGGGCCCAGGAACCCTATGGCACCCCACTAGTCACTTCTCTCCAGGATGAGGATGAGCCACTGCTGAGCACCCTTTGGGTTCAACCAGCCAACCAGTTACAAATCCATCTAATGCCGTGGTGGCAAACCTTTGGCACTCCAGATGTTATGGAATACAATTCCCATCAGCCCCTGTCAGCATGGAATACAATTCCCATCAGCCCCTGCACCAGCAATTGGCCATGCTAGCAGGGGCTGATGGGAATTGTAGCCCATAACATCTGGAGTGCCAAAGGTTCGCCACCACTGAAAACAGATGCATTGTCTAGTCCACATCTTTCCAGCTTACTTGCAAGAATATCATGGGCCACCTTGTCAAAAGCCTTACTAAAATCTCCAGGAGAATGTGGCCACCCCCACCGAAGGTCCCTGCCGCTTCCACCCCATTAATCAGGTTATCGTTGGTTAGGAGCAGATCTGAAATAGCCGGTCCCCTTGTTGCCTCATCCACCTTCTGGACCATGAAACTGTCTGCAAGGCAAGTGAGGAAACTGTTGGACCTGGTAGTCTTGGCAGAGTTTGACTCCCAGCAAGTATCTGGGTAATTGAAATCTCCCATGACTACTATTACATCTGCTCCAGGAAGGCATCAACCAACTCTTCAGTCTGGCTTGGGGGTCTGTAATAGACCCCCACAATGAGATCACTGTTGTTTTTCTGCCCCTTAATTTTTACCCAGAGCCAGTAGGGACATTTAAAACCTGCCACGTCCTGAAATAGCTCAGCTTCCTCACCAAGAATGGGATCGTTTCCCTAAAGGTACTGAACGGTTATCAAAGCCCCAGAAAGCTGGATGCAGCTTGACGCACGCACATAGCTAGCGCAACTGGCTTTGTTTTCTGGCAGCAAAATCTGGCCGAATGCAAGGCAGAGGCGATGGCAGAAAAAGCAGGCTGTGTGTGTTGGGGGTGGCAGGGATGGGAACAAAAGATTGAGGGAGCAAAGCCCTAAGCTCCCACCCATGCCTGCAAACGTCGCGACTATCTGGGAAGCCTGCCCTCCTTCCTCCTGCCCAGCGCTCTCCTGGACCACAGCCCGCAGGCACCATGGGGCGAGGGAGGGGCACCCTAGCTGGACAGGATGACCAGATTCCTCCCTTGGCACGGTGCTGATGTTCGCTGAGCCCCACCCGCCTGTCCTGGCTCTGCACCGAGGTGGAGGGGGGTGTATACATGGTCCCTTTCCCCAGAAACCACAACTGCAGGGATGCCAGAGTTCAGTCAGATGTCTGCTCAGGGGGTATGGATCCGGCCAGCCACCACTGCTCCTCTCCCTGTTCCTGTTCAACTGCGCTGCCTGTGTGCCGAAGCATCTGTCCCGAGTGTGTTTCTGAGCAGCCTGCAGCCACCGGCCTTTCCTAGCAGGATACGGGCTGAGTGGGTTGTACAAACTCTTGAGGAAGCCGCCCTGGGGTTGGGGACGCCGGCTGCTCTGTTCTGCACCTCTGGCCCTGCATGAAAGGAACAAGGGACCAGCTCCAACCCCCCCCCCCTCCAAGGGGAAGAGGCCCAGCCTCTTGGACAGTTGGCATCCACAAGGCTTTGCCTGGAGGCCCCAGACAGCTGCACGCAGTTTAGCCTTCTGTGCTCCTGCGCTGCAGCATGTTCAGGGCTGCCCCCATCCTTTCTCTGCCCCCTGCTGCCCCTCAGCCGCCTCTTCTGCCCGTGGGAGGCTGGCTGGGAGAGCTGCCTTCGCTTCAAGGGCAGGCCCAAGAGAGCCTCCGAGTCCTCCGTGTCTCTTCCTGCCCTCCACCCAAAGGCCCCTCAAGGTTGCTTAGCAGCAGCGCCCTGCCAAAAGAAGTGACGGCGGCAAGGGTTAACCTCCGTCATGTTGCCATGGTCACCGAGGGGCGGGGGCCACTCTGACTGACTAGAGGCCCCTCCCCCCTCGTGGTCAGTGGAACTGGCAAAATGAGGAAGGGGACACACCAGAGTAAGAGAGACCCCTGGAACAGCCCTGTTGCAGGTGGCCAGGCAGTGGGGATGAGGCCGCAGTCGCCCAGAAACGGGGCAGGCCACATCTTGGGCTCCTGGTCTTGTCTACCTGCACATCATTCTGTAGAGGTGACACACCTCCTCACCTGCTCCCAGACCAGAATCCCTAAGACAGTCCTGACAGGTTGGACGCCACCAAAGCACTGAGAGCGCCCCGTCATCCACAGGGGAACTCATGGCCTGGAACTGGGCCCGAATTGGGCACGCAACCCCCCCCCCCCGGCTACGCTTTCACTCTTAGTTTTCTTATATAACAGGTATGGGGGGGGGGGGGTTCCAGGCAAGGCTGTTGTTTCTATGCCAGAGGAGGCCGTGAGGAAGGGCCAGCTGCCACCCCAACAGCCAGGGGCTGCCTCTCCTCTGGTGCCGAGCCACGGTGGCTTCAGGGCCAGCTGCAAAGGAGCTCAAGAAGCACCCGTTTTTCTCCAGAGCTGCACCCATCTAACCCCAAAGGTTGGCTTAAAAGTTCCTGGAGCAAACCTCAGGTTTTCGGGGGGAGGGGGGGCAGCCCAAGCTGGGGCCAGCAGTCAGTGTTGGTTGTGGTACCCGAGATGCGTGGAGCTGAGCCCGGGCCTGTCTGGACAGAGGGGGGCTGGGACACACGGGGGAGTCCACGCCAAGCAAGAAACCCAGGCCACGGAATTGCTTTATTCCAAACCAAACCCATCCCCCCACCCCCGCAAATCCAGTGCCAGTTTCCAGGAGGGAGAGGGAGCCACAGAGAGTCCTGGTGCCGGGAGAGGGGGGCTCCCCACAAGCTCACTTCTTCTTGATGACGTGGGCGCAGTCGTACTTGCCGCGCACCACCTTCAGCTTGACGCCGGGCAGGTCCTGGGTGCGGCCCCCCTCCACCATCACAATGCTGTGCTCCTGCAGGTTGTGGCCCTCCCCAGGGATGAAGCAGACGGCCTCCTTGCCGGTGCTGAGGCGGACGCGGGCGCACTTCCGGTTGGCCGAGTTGGGCTTCTTGGGCTTGCGGGTGAACGTCTTCAGCACCACGGCCTTCAGCTGCGGACAGCCGTCGGTGGGGCCGGGCTTGGGCGGGGGCCGCCTGCGGGGACCCGAGCGGTGCATTTGGTTGAGGGTGGCCATGGAAGCTCTTGCAGGGCCTGCTGAGGTGAGCGCCGGAGGCCGCAGGAGGGCGGCAGAACAGCCTGTGGGAGGGAGGGAGGGAGAGAAGGAGAGCCCTGTGGGATCAGACTGGGGGGGAGAGAGGGGGCCCCACCCAGCCCAGCACCCCATCTCACACGGTGGCCGACCAGTTCCTCTGGAGGTCCAGCAGCAGGGCAGAGAGGCCAAGGCCTTCCCCTGATGTTGTTTCCTGGCTCTGGGATCCAGAGGGTGACTGCCTTGAAGTGTGGAGGTTCTCTTTAGCCATCCTGCTAATCAGCTACGGATGCACCTCCCCCCCCCCCCACGCCGGTGTGTGTTTCTATCGGTGCCTGTAGCTGCCCTGACCAGCCTGATCTTGTGAGATCTCAGAAGCAAAGCAGGACAGACCCTGCCTAGTGGTTGGAGGGGAGGCCTCCAAGGAAGCCCAAGGTCAGGAGGTGGAGGCTGCCGACAGTGAACTCTTGCCTTGGGGTGTCGGCCATGCCCCGGGCGGGGCCAGATCCGGCCTACGAGCCAGCTGAGGCACCCACCCACTGCTGGCGGCCCAGTCCAAGCACGCCCCCTCCCCGCCTGGGCTGCAGGCTCGGCTCGGCCCCCTCCCCGCGTCTGGCCTGGCGATGCTGCTGCGGACTCACCAGTCCAGGCCGCCCCCCCGGCAGAGGATTCGGCCTCTTAATGCAAGGGGGGGCCCCGAGCGGAGGCATTGGGGGGGGGGGGAGGCTGTCAGGCCTCTCCCCCGCCCCCGCCAGCTGCATCCCTGCATCAACCTCTCCGCCGCCTCCAGCCCGTCCCCAAAGACCCCCCGCCGGGAGTTGCCACCACGTACCCCACCGCAGGGGAGCCGCCAGCGCCCTCAGCCAGGAGCCGGAGGCCATGCCCGGAAGCCGGACGGGGACAGCGGAGTCTTCTCGCGCAGGCGCAGCCGGTCCCGGCCAACAACTGGCTCTGCTGCGCGGGGGGGGGGGGGGGCGGCTGCTGCTCCGGAAGCCCGGGGGCGTGGCCTCAGTCACGGGAGGTGGAGAAGGGGGCGGAGGGGCTCACGGCCTCCTCCTCCTCTGGTTGGCTAGGGCACCCGCCACTCTAAGGCCTCCTCTCCGGATTGGGGGCGGTGCCGGAGGTGGCTCGAGGGGCGCGTCCGGCTTCTGTTCCGGACAAGGCAACGCCTCCTTCCGGGTCACCGGGAGACACGTGTTATGGGCGCCCCTCTCTCCCACCCGCAACCCTTCCATCCATGGAGGATTAATGCCAGGGATCCATAGAATCATAGAGTTGGAAGGGACCCCAAGGGGCCATCAAGTCCAACCCCCTGCCAGGCAGGAACACATGTTCATCCAGCCTCTCTTTAAAAACCTCCAAAGAAGGAGACTCCACCTCTGAGGCAGTGAATTCCACTGTCGAACAGCCCTTACTGTCAGGAAGTTCTTCCTGATGTTTAGGTGGGATCTCTTTTTCTTCACCTTGAACCCATTACTCCTGGTCCTAGTTTCTGCAGCAGCAGAAAACAAGCTTGCTCCTTCATCTGGACATGATGATGATGATGATGATGATATCCCTTCAAATATCAATCATGGCTATCATGTCACCTCTTAACCTTTTCTTCACCAAACATCCCAACCTCCCTAAGTCTGTCCTCGTAGGGCAGGGACTCCACACCTTTTACCATTTTGGTCACTCTAAACCAGGTCCAGGTTGTCAATATCCTTCTTATCCTTCTTGACTAGAGCAGCAGTGGCGTAGGAGGTTAAGAGCTCGTGTATCTAATCTGGAGGAACCGGGTTTGATTCTCCGCTCTGCCACCTAAACTGTGGAGGCTTATCTGGGGAATTCAGATTAGCCTGTACACTCCCACACACGCCAGCTGGGTGACCTTGGGCTAGTCACAGCTTCTCGGAGCTCTCTCAGCCCCACCCACCTCGCAGAGTGTTTGTTGTGAGGGAAGAAGGGAAAGGAGTTTGTCAGCCCCTTTGAGTCTCCTACAGGAGAGAAAGTGGGATATAAATCCAAACTACTCCTTCTCCTCTTCTTCTTCTTCTTCCTCCTCCTCCTCCTCTTCTTCTCCTCCTTCTTCTTGAATTGTGGTGCCCAGAATTGCACACAGTATTCCAGGTGAGGTCCAACCAATGCGGAATACAGAGGTACAATTAAATCCCTCGATCTATACGCTATACTCCAATTGATGCATCCCATAATTGAATTGGCTTTCTTGGCTGCCACATCACACTGCTGACTGGTATTCAGTGTGTGGTCCACTAAGACTCCCAGATCCCTTTAATGCGTATTGCTGTCAAGCCAGGTGTCCCTCATCCTGTTTCTGTGCATTTCCTTTTTTTCTGCCTAATACCCCAGAGGACAGAGTCAGAATTCAAAATGACCTGGACAGATTAGAGAGCTGGGCCAAAACTAACAAAATGAATTTCAGCAGAGGTAAATGTACGATACTACACTTAGGCAGAAAAAGTGAAATATTCATTTACATTTTATACCAATTTTCTCTTAGCATTTGACATTCTAAAAAGGAACTTTCTTTAATCAAAAGATCCTACCATTAATTCATACTTACGTTTTCTCCAAAAATTTGACATCTATCATACCATACAGACTTTTAGTTGTCCTGTTCCAGTTTCATATTACAAAAACAATTTATAAATTTTCCCTAATAAATTTCTTATAGCTCCAGCAATTAATTGTTCAAACATTGGAAAGGGCTCCTTCTTGTTAATGTTTCTCTTCTGAGGTTCTTTTCAGGGGGAGGCCTCGACCTCTGTGCCCTGTTGCTGGATCTCCAGAGGATCTGGTTGGCTGGACTAGATGGACCCTCCCTGGTCTGACCCAGCAGGGCTCCTCCGGGGTTCTTGTGAAGGCCTTGGACTCTCCGCTCTGCTGTTAGAACGCCAGAGAAAGTGGTTGGCCATGATGATAGATGGGATGTTGGACTAGATGGGCCCTCTGTCTGCTCCAGCAGGCCTTATATTCTGATGCATACCACAGTACCTCCATTGTGTGCCATGGGGAGGGGGCTACCTGAAGAGAGGCATGCGCAGAAGATGCTTGATGACTGTTTGTGAAGGTCCATAAATCAAAAGGGCACCATATTAGTAACAGAAATAAGAAATGCCTCATAACAGCTATTTAAAATAACAGCTATTCCCTCCACACCCATGTTATTTGCAATGGAAGCTGAACTACTTTATGGTCAGAGTAACTATTGAGGACAGGTGTTTGAAAGTTTGCCTCCACCTTCAGGATGAAAATGGGAGTTACAGGCAAAAATGTGAAGGTAATTGGAGTGGCCCCTCCTGCTCCATCACTGTTGGTGGCATCTTCCGTGGTGCCAGGCACAACTCAGAAGGTAAAACTAAGCGCATCCAAACTGACCACCAGCTAGCAACTCCCCTCTATGCCATGAAAATTCAGTGGGTAAAGTTGGGCCAGGTGCTCTCAGTTTTTCCTACCTTGCAGGGTTACTGTGAGGATAAAATGAAGGGGGGGATGTCAGTCATTAATTGTTTTGGGTCTCTGTTGTGGCAGAAATCCTAAGACCTGCTAAGGCCCAGGAGTGCCACTTGGGAGCATCTGGGATCTCGGACCACAAGAGATTCCATCAGGTGGAGCCATTCACTTCTATCCAACATTGGACACCCCCCCCCCTTACTCCCTTTTGGACAATGGATGAGCCGGTTTGGACCAGACCCAGCTATTTGTCATGGAAGTTCAGTGCTTGATGGGGGTGGGGCTACCTGGGAGATGGCTCTGATTGGTAAAAGTAGCCTTTGACATTAGAGAGGGGGCTTTGTGTGGGGCCGGAGGAATCAACTTGTCATTCAGAGAAAGGGGGCTGGCTTGGGTCCCACTCCATTTAACACAAATTATTTGGGCGTTTGGGATTTTGCCTGATCTTCAGCGTCAGTGGAAAGGGGCCCCGCAGAAAACTGGGCAGGAGGTAAGGACTACTGTTACCACAGAGTAACGTGTTTACTAATAGTTAGCTAATAAGCTTGAACCGACAAGGACTTATTAAATAAATAATTTTTATTCCGGACCCTCAGAGGGTCTGCTTTAGAATCAGAGGAGTCGCCCTGAGTATACAAAAGTCACAGTTCTTATAGGATAAAGACAGCTGATGCATCATAAATGTTGCTTAAAAGCTCTAAAACCCTGTCCAATTCATGACAGTTTCAATATTCCCATCATTTGTTAATCATGGCGATACATTTGTTACAAAATAGTATTCTTAAGAATATAGTTTCTCACGTGAAAGCTTGACTCTCTTTCTTTGCTTTAATCTCTGCTTGAAGGTCAGTTATTTTCCTCTACACACACACTTTCTCAGCTTATTGCTAAGTAAAAGTATCTTTTCTTTGGAATGTGGGAAGAGACAACAGGGGCTGTTTTGGAAAGCAAAGTACCTTTTGCTATTTCTGAGCCATAATTTTTAATACTAAAATGTCTTCAAGAAAACTTGCTTAAGTTATATATATGTGTGTGTGTATACTTCAGTTGAAATAATCATTTAAATGCTTTATTTCTATTTTCTGGGTCTGTGCTTTAGTTGAAGATATTATTTTCATGAGCCTTTTACTTGCACGCAAGCATTAAAAAGTATCTTTTTCTGGAATGCAGGAACATTGAATGCACTTCTCTTAACAAAGACACTTTTTCATGATTCTGTGAAATGACTTTAAGCTGTATTTTTGCCTGAACCTTTTTCTCTCTATTATTTTCCTAAATAATGGGGAGAAGGAAGAAATAACCTTCTGGTAAATCTAAAATCCTTTTCTTTTTCTTTTTTCTATCTCTCTCTCTCTCTTACTTTCTAACACTTGCTATTTCCTTCTTACTTTCACTCTTTTCCTTCTGTGCTTACACTACTACAACTTCTTGTAGCCACAAGGAACTCTGCACCAGCTCTGAGGAACCAGCCACAGCACAGGTCATGTGGTTAGCTTTGTTAGAACCACCACTGCCCTGCTGTCTGTTGCGGCAGTCGTGTGTTTCCCCACCCCCTTTTGAACCCAGCCGCCCTTTGCCTCCCCCCTCCCCCCTCCCCTTTTACAAAAAAGCTTTTCATAGAGGCCTTTTTTGCCCCACTTAGTACAATCTATTTCTGTGGGGTTTTTGATCTCTTTCCCCGGGGGGGAGACTGCAGGGCGGCCACCAGGTTGGGTATCAGTTACTTAGTGACTGCTCTGGTATGGGGCTGGCAGGGGGCCTTCTCAGTCTTGGGGGTCCTCCTGGTCAGTGGTGGTGGGTTAGCAGGGGCTTTCCAGGGAGGGGCCCTGGGCGACACACAGTTGCTGTATCCTGCAGTGCCAGCCGCCCTGGGAACTCCCGAGAGCTGCGGGGGATGAAGGGGGGGGGGTCCTAAAGGCCACTGGTGGAATCGGCCAGGGCCTGCGCAGGACCTCCCCTGCCCCCCACTGGTAGACTGCCTCTGCCCCTGGAGGTTCCCCGTGGGCAGCCAGCCAGCCGGGACCGCTCCCTCGGGCACCGCCCGCGCGCCTCCTCCCCGCAGCCCGGCGGCGCTGCTGAGCTCGTCCGGTGACGGTGGCGGCGGGGAAGGAGGAGGCGAGGAGGCCCGCAACGCTCCGCAGCCCCCCGCAGCGCCCGGCGGAGATGGCCGCGGAGGACGCCGCCAAGGTAGGCGGGGGGCAGGAAGGCGAAGGGCCGCCTCTTCCCGGGCGCTGCCCCCCCCCCCACCGGCCCTGCGACGCCACGTGCGCCCCTCGCCCCCAAGGGCTCCGCCGGACACGGCGCCCCCCCACCCACCCCCAGCTCCCGGGAAGGACGGGCCCCTCGGGCTGCCCCTCCGCAGGGCAAGGCGGCCGGCCGCGAGCCCCAGAGGAGGCCATCAGCCCTCCCCCCTCTCCTGCTCGCCTGCCACGGGGGGGGGGGGCGCAGCGGCCAAGCGCAGGCAGAGAGACCCCCCCGCCCGCTGCCTGCCTGCCTGCCCTCCAGCCCTGCGCGGCGCCCCCTCCCCCGAGAGCTGCCCAACAGAGCCCCCCCCCCCCCCCCCGCACACGGCCACGCACACTCCCAGCACTGGCGGGCAGCCGTCCGGGCTCCAGGGGTCCCGGCCAGAAGCAGCCGCCTCCGACGACCCCGCCGGCAGCCTCGGCCAGCCCGCCTGCCCGCAGCTGCGGCCACAAGGCGGATGCCTCTGGGGGCGCTTCGGGACCTCCCCCCGCCCCCCTGAAAAAGTGTCCTTTGGCCGCCCCCACCGGACGCCTTGTAGCCCTCCTGCTGCTGCTGCTGCTGCATCTTTGCAAGGAGGCGGCCGGAGCAGCAGGGGCCCCCACTTGCCTGAGGGACAAACATCAGATCAAAACAGTTGGATTTTTTAAAATAAAATGCTTTTTGTGAGAAAAAAATCTGTGTAAAAATAGTCCAAGTGGACCATCATGCATCTCATGCAGAAAGCCATTTACCATTCTGGTGGCCCTCCTCTGGACCCGTTCCAGCTTGTCAGTCTCCTTCTTGAATTGCCGTGCCCGGAAGTAGGCGCCAATGCGGAACAGAGAGGTGCATCTGGTTGTGAATATCAAAATTATATATTGTCGGAGGCTTTCACGGCCGGAATCACCAAGAGTCTTGTGGGTTTTTCAGAACACAGCCATACAACCCAGAAAACCCACAACACCCTATCAAAGTTATGCCAGCAAAATTGAATCCTCATGTATACATTTGAATCCAATCTTACAGACTAGTGAATTAAATCATGATTTAAATTGATTGGGTGTCAATCAAATCCACCCTGATCATAAGGACGGGTCGTGGCCACACGTGTGCTCAGACCTGGCACTGAAAACGGGTTCTTTACATGGCAGAGTTCTGCCTCGCTCTGAGAAGGGACTGTGGCAGAGGCTGCCGTGTCGGAAGGTGGTCTAGGGCCATGGTGGCGAACCTCTGACACTCCAGATGTTATGGACTACAATTCCCATCAGCCCCTGGCATCATGGCTGATGGTAATTGTAGTCCATAACATCTGGAGTGCCAGAGGTTCGCCACCACTGGTCTAGGGCCCCATGAGCATCGGCCACGGTTCCCCCCCCCCCCAGAGGTCGATGCTGGACCCTGTGCCCGATGGGGCTCCTCTTTCTCTTCCAGGTCGTGGTGACGTTTGAGGACGTGGTGCTCTATTTCTCCCTGGAGGAGTGGGCGATGCTGACAGCCTGGCAAAGGCACCTGTACCAGGAGGTCATGGAAGACAACTTTGACCTGGTGGCCTCGCTAGGTGAGGGCTGGCGGGCGGGGGTGTATGTGTGTGTGTGCTGGGAAGGAAAAGGTCTTGTGGCTGTTCGGATGGGTGGGGTTTTGTTTCTGAAGGCGGCAGCTCTGTCCAGGGCAGTTTTGGGGCACCTTCTTGGGGCCAAGAGCCAGCTGGACTGAGCATGTTGGACATGGCAACAGGAGGGTCAGCTGGAGCTGCAGGAGACCACCAAGGCTTTTTCATACCCTGCGTTTATTTTAAGCTGTCCAGACCCCAAATGCCCAAAGTGGTCTGCCAATGCCATGTGCTCAAAATACAATCGTGGACGGGGGCGGGTGGATGAGTGTTCTGGGGGCTCCGAGAAGGGGCCGGCTTGCCCCCACCCAGGTCCTGGCTGTGGCTGCTTCCCAAAGTGTGGGAATTTAGCTTGAACCAGGGTGGCCCCTCCCAGCCCATCCAAGAAGTGAAGCCCACCTCGGCAGGACTGAGTTTCCCCTTACAGGCAAGCTGTATCCTCTCCGCCTCTGTCCCTTCTCTGAATGGGAGAAGCACGGGCCTTTTTCACTGGACAAGCCCTTGGAAAAGGCAGTCGGATCAGGACCTTAGACTCCTTTTTTTCCAGAGCAAGACCAGCCCCCTCCTGCCAAATGGGTTTTCCACAAGAGGGTTTGTGTAAGGCTGGACACACTCAGACAAAGTCGACTTTGAAACAAAGAAACGAACTTTATTGATTTGTGTTGCCCTAAGATACAGGGTGCTGGAACTGAGGGTTCTTGCCCTCCGTTCCAGTATATATACAGGTAGGAGTGGGCGGTCCTTCCCAGTGGCGGGAATGGGGAGAACTAGGAAACAGAAACTTATCATGCAACAGAGGCTTAGGTGAGGGTCGTGACCCTGACAGTTTGACGCAAAAGTTAAATGGTTGGTTTTTGATAAAATGTGAATGGGCTCCTGGCTGCGGTTCCTGCTGCCCAAGGGTGTATCGGGAGCAGCCCAGGCGGGGGTGCTGGGTCTCTTGGGAAAGGTCTCTTGCGCCCCAGGTGCTTCCGCTGTCTGCGATGCCAGGGGGGCTGCGTCCTCTCATGCCCAGATGCTGCTCCAGGGATAGCAAATTCCAACCTCTCGTTCTCCCTCTTGCAGGGTCCCAAATGCTTCCCAAACCAGAGCTGATTTGCAAAATGGAGCAAGGGGGAGAGCCCTGTGCCCTGGGTCTCCCTGGGCAGGGGGGAATGGATGCCTGCAGGACCCCCATTTCCGGTGAGTGACACCATCCTGCTCCCAAACCACTGAGAGGTTGCTTTGGCTGAGGCCGTGGGGCGGGGGGGGGGGGGCAGAGAGGCTGGCTGGGCTGGGCCTGTCCCAGTGTTTCCCGCATCTGAGGCCTCTTCCACAAGGGTTTCTGCACTGGTGCTGAAGCTGCCAAGTCAGCGCAGAGGCAGTGGGGCTGCCCCCTCATTGCTTTCCTTGCGTTTTCTCTGCCTAGTCTCTCTGGGGGTCATTCCCCCTCCCTCCACTTCCATTGCTGGGAAGGGAAATGGCTTTGGGAGGGTTTGCTTTACGTCAGCAATTGTCATATCAACACTTACAACCCCGCCCCCCGGGGGCTTTGGCTGATGTTGGGGCAAGAAAAACGCCCCCTATGTGCAAGATCCAGCCTTCTCCTTCTGCACGGGGTCCCCCCCCCGACTTCTCTGCAGTCCCCAAAACATCCTGGCCCAGCAGGGGTCTGGGGGGGAGGGGAGGAGCCCTGCAGTGCTGTGAGGGGGAATCCCCCCTTCCTCCTCGCCCCCAAGCCCCCTCCAGATCTCTTTCTGCCCCAGGGCTCCTCTTCCTGCTCTTAGAGGGGGGGGGAGATCTGCACCCCCTTGTGCCCCCCTTCCTCCACTTTGGGACTTCGAGGGAGGTGGGAAGGGTTCTTTTTTGATGGAAGTCCTGCCACCCTGCAGGGTGCGTTTGGGTCACATGGCAAACCAAGGCCCGGCCCTGCCACTCAGGGGCGTAGCTAGGAAAAATGTAGCCCGGGACGAAATCTGAGCCCCCCCCCCCCCCCCCGATATGGGCAGCTGCCCTCCACCACTACTACCAATGAATGATTTTTTGCACCAGGTCATCTCAAAGTCACCAGCTCATTATAGAACATGTCCTAACTCACAAATCTGAACAGAACACAGCAATGGGCCATGCCACACAGCAGAAATAAAAAATGTTGAAAACATTCTCAAAATGCTTTCAAAATGTTTTATTACTGCTATGAAAATGTTTTATGGTGTTATATCCAGCACCCCCAGTTGCCCCCCAGCATTAGAAATACAGTACAGAGCCAGGAAGGAAAGGAAGGAGAGAAAGGGGCAAATTTTAACAATAACAATGTAAGGCACTTACTAACATGAATTCACAGTCTTTAGAAATAATGTAACTTAGAAAACTTGGAATAGCTTAAAATAAATTATTCTTTATAAAATAACTTAACTTGAAATAAAATACAAATATTTCTGTACAATACGTTGGAATTAGTCTTCCATGGTATAGATTTGTTACAGTCACATGCCTTTATTATCTTTATACTGTGGGAACTATTCTTGGAATCATAAACATTTCAGTAAAAACACCAAGAGTTCCCATCTTGAGGATTCTCTCACAACATACTGCATAATACTGATACCAAACTCTAGAATCCATTTTTCAAGGTCCTGTCTCCACACTCAAGTCCATCTATCAAGGACCTCTCTTCACAAATTGAGATCACAGGATCAGAGACCTGGCTGGGGCTGCCCTCGGCTGCTCTGGGGGGTGTTTGGCTCCATGGCCTTCTGCAAGCGATTTTTCTCCCGGAGAGCTGAGACTTTCTTGCAGGCTCTTTACAGGAGAAAAATCCTTGCAAAGGCCCTGCTGGCCATGGAAGCTTTCAAACACCCCCCCAGAGCAACCCTGGGGAGGAAGAGAGAGTCAGCCCAGGCCACCCCCCCCACCCTCCCAACAGCGGGTGTCGCGTTGCAGCCCTGCCCAGCCTCGCCAGATCGATCCAAGGCCAGTCTGGCTGCCTGCCAGCCAGTGCCTGCGTGCTGCTTACCTGACCTGTTGCTCGTCTTCAGGCTCCGGCAGGCAGGCGCTTAGGGACTGCTGGTGGCTCACAGAAGTGGAAAGGGCTCCCTTTACAGCAGCCTTTCCGTTGCTGCTCCTCTTCAGGCCATATGCTAGCCACAGGTCACATGTGGTGCCTGTTCAAGCTGTGGGCCCGCCCCCTCAAACTCCCTGCCCCTCAGGCAGCCTCAGCACGCCCACCAGGAGGCCTGCCTCGGCTGCACATCCGCCCCCAGCAGCCCAGCCATAACCGGCAGCCGGCAGCCGACGCTGCCGCCCCCCACGTGACCTGGCAGGAGCCCGCCCGGGGCGGACCGCCCCGGATGTCCCCATTGGAGCTACGCCAGTGCTGCCACTCCATGCCAGTTCTCACCAAGGGTGTAATGAGGCAAACTGGAGCCCTGGGCAAAACCTGAGTTGGATGCTCCCCCCTCCCCAATGGGCGGCCACTCCACCACAACCACATTTTTTTTTTGCACCAGGACATTAGGCTCGCAGGCGCATTTGTAGATTGATATCAGCACCAAATTTCAGGTATCATCAGGGAGATCGCAGCCCTTCAAAGTTTGGTGAGCGAAACCAGGAGTCCAAAGGTATAACTTTGGACTCCCTGAACCAAACCTCACCAAACTTGGGGGGGTAGCATAAGGACAGTCTCCTGATGTTACGCTGAAATTTTGGTGTCGCCACTAAAACTGCTCTGCAGGCCAAAATGAAAACGCCAAAATGCCAAAAACGAACCCTGCATTTTGATGCCCCCACAAGGTGTTGCCCTGGGCAGCTGCCCACCTTGCCCAATGGGCATTACGCCCCTGGTTCTCACAGAGGGATTTCCTGTCTGTCTCCCCACAGCTACCGGGAGCCCAAGCGCGCAGGATCCAGCCACTGAGGACTGGCGCCCCCTGGTGTCCCCAAACGGTGCTGCCTTGGCAGCAGATGCCAGTCTCCTGAAGGCGTGCCCCAGCTGGAGTGAGTCGAAGCTGCCAGACGCTGCAGGGAGCGCCTCACCTGGCCCCTGGGCATGGAAGGAGGGCCGGGGCTCTCTGGGGGCGGGATCCCTGGGGCAGGCGGAGTTGCAGATCTGCGAGTGCGGGAGGAGCTTTGAGGACATGGCCTCCTTGTGCGAGCACCAGGGCCTCCACAGAGAGGAGAAGGGCCCTTTCACCTGCACCTCGTGTGGGAAACTCTTCCAGCACCACCTCAACCTCCTGAGCCACAAGAAGCACCGTGGGAAGAAGCGGCACGCCTGCCCAGGCCCTGGGGGGCCAGTTCTGCCTCAAAGGAGGACTCCAGTTCTCGGCGCAGGCGAGCCAGCGCCATGAGGGGCCTCCACCCACTGCACGGCTCCTGGAAGCCTGCTCTTCAGGCACAAGAGGCACCTGGGAGGCCATTGCTGAAAGGGCTACAAGCGGATGCGTGGCGGGGCCATCGGTGCTCCCACCACGCGGCGGCATGGCCTTTGGCAAGCCAAGCTGGCAGCACAGGAGGAGTCACCAAGCTGGAGCTGGCATCAAGAGGGAGGAGAGACCCTTCCTCTGCACCAAGTGCGGGGAGAGCTTCAGCTGGAAGGAGAGCTTGCAGGTGCACCAGAGGACGCACACTGCGCAGGATGGGAGCCACGCCTGCCACGTCTGCGGAAAGACCTTCAGCCGCCACGGGAACCTCCTCACCCACCAGAGGCTGCACACGGGCGAGCTGCCCTTCCCCTGCCCCGACTGCGGCCGCAGCTTCCCCAGCCGGACCAGCCTTGTGGCACACAGCAGGCAGCATCGGCGAGGCGGCAGGCCCTTCCCCTGCCCACAGTGCCGCCGCTCCTTCGGCTCCGCGGACAAACTCCTGGAGCACCAGGCGGCCCACGGCATGAAGGAGAGGCCCGTCAAGCAAGAGGCTGAGCCGTAGCCCCTTCGATGGATGCTGCAAGGCTGGCCCTGGTCCCAGGGAGAGGCTCCCCTGGGGATGGTCCTCCCAGCCTCCGGAAGGGCCCGCAGGGGCTGAGCTCTCCCTCTCCCTCTGGCTGTGTGTGCCTGTGGAGGCACGTGCCCATTTTCCCACACCCACGTCTACGGGTTGCTGCAGAAACAGTGTGGCGTGTAAGAGCGTGTGCTGCTGGTGCCTGAGGTGCTAATCCTGCTCAGCCACAAACCTTCCTAAGCTGTTTGCTCCCTTCTAATCTAGCCCTCCCCACAGGAACGGGGCAAGGAGAACTCATCAGAACCGCTGAGCACCCGCTCAGTCCCTGGCAGTTCTGGGCAACATCAGCTGTGGCTGGCGTTCCGGATGTGCCTGCTTTCTCACCTCCGTCACACTCTCAGTCGACATTTTCGTCAGCCCGTTTTTTTTCTCAGTTGCTGCCAGTTCAGCTCTGGTCAGCGGCAGAGCAGAAGGTGCCCAGAAGCATCCCCACTGGGAGGGGCCAGGCGCTGGGTGGTGGGAGGGGCCAGCAACTCCACCTGACCTCCTGGGGAGTGGCTGCCAGTCATAGGAGGCAGGACCAGAGGTGGGATCCAGCAGGTTCTCACAGGTTCCCGAGAGTAGGTTACTAATTATAATAATAATAATAAGCCTTTATTTGGCATAACAATAATCATAACACAATAAAAAACCTGAGATAAAAGGTATACAAATACAAAGGTTTAAGATAAAATATAAATTATTGATTGTGCATCACCTCCAGTAAAAATTGTGCAACCAGTTCACAAGTTTCATTGTCAGAATTGTCCAGAAGAAAAGGAAGTCTACTTGATTCTTCCATTTCACTAGGTATCCTAGAAAGAATGTTGGAATATTTTGATCTGATATTAGCAGATTTAGGGCAATAAAGCAGTTGATGTGCCAATGTTTTCAATTTGTTGTTCACCACAAGAGCATACCCCTTTCGCTTCATTTCCAAGTTGTTAAAATCCTACCCACTAATGCCGTGTGGAAACATTGGAGTTTTGCGCAAAGTGCGAGGCCTCTTCTCTGCATTGATTAGTCGAAAAATACAAATAGGGAGCCATCCTGTTTTGATATAGGGCATTGAAAGATGTATAGGGTGAACAAGTTTCACTTAGCAGCCCCTAAATAAAATTAATCCATTCGGCTTTCCAACAATTCTTTGCTTTTAAATAAGTTGTAGGATTCTCTGGAACTAGATAGCGGGAAAAGCGAAGTCGAAGGAGATATACCAAAATTGATTCAATCTTTCTTTCGATCAGGAGAGAACCATGGATTAGCCTGAGTATCAGACAAAAGTAGGTGAATCAGCGAAAGTGCTCATCATGCCAGAAATGCAGGCGTGACCAAAATTTGCAAAAAAGCTCTCAACCAAGCCCTATAAACTAATGAATTTTGGCCCAGTTCTAAACAGAGTGGGCCGCATCACGTACAACAATTTGGCTAAGGCCCTATAATTTTTTCACGGAGGAAAATTTGGATTGGACGAGGTATTCAAAGGAGTCGTCAACTGCTTGGAGCCAGATAGTGTACTCCATAAAGTAACTGCGCTTCTATCTTAGAGTTAAAGATTTTTTAATGCTGCTGGGGACAAGGGTATGGCCCTTTCCATAAAAAAGAAGCGTGCAATGGCAGAATAACTGATGGTAGCACCTGCAATAGCAGCTTTTTTGTGTGGGTAACCAGGAGAGGTTATAAGAAAATGTAATTCCAAGATATTTGTATTGGTTAACCCTGCTCCACTGGCACTTTATTAATCGCCTTCAGTTATGTTTTTTGTATTAAGTTCTTGGCAAAAGATCAAAATCTTGGTCTTTTGATAATTGATGACTAGTCCGCTATCTCGTACAGTTACTGCCCACATCTATTCTCCCAGCAGTCGACTAAGTCCAACTTTTGGAGCGTAAGATAGAAGGATGGTATCATCCAGCATATAGAAGTATTGGGAATATGCCTTGAGTTTCCTAATTTAGGGGCATGGTTATTAATTTCCAATAAGGCTGATGGAAGGTCACTCAAAAATAAATTGAAAAGGGTTGGTGCTAACACACAGCCTTGCTCTCACACCTTTAAAGGTAGAAATAGAATCAGTCATTGAGACCTTCACGTGGGAGCACTTAACTCATGCAGTTTGTGTTGGTATAAAGTTGCCTGATTAGAAAGAAGTTTATTGTCTATTCCTTGTATAAGCAGCCAATTTATTCCAAAGAGCGCTCTCTAGAGACTATTGTCAACAAGCTGCCTTCAAATCAATGAAGGCAGCATAAAGTTTGCTTCTTGGACGTTTGGAGTATTTATTGAATCCAAATGCTGTAAGAAGCATCGCATGGTCTAACGGGGGTTTCCCCCTCGTGAAGCCTCTTTTGTCTGGGGCAATGATGCTCCGATGAGTCGTCCAGGCCTGTAGTTTGGATAGAAGTGTTCAGCATATATTTTCCCAATGACTGATGTCAAACTAGATTGGTACGGAAGTTGGCAGGATCCGATGGGTCACCTTTTTTATAAATAGGTAATAATGACTGCAGATAGCCAAGGCTTAGGAATGAGGCCTGAGTCATTGATTTGGGTAGAATAGATTGGCCAAAAGGGGTGCCCACCACTCTATATGCTTAACTTCAGTATCTCTTGGGGAAATTATATCTGGGCAACAGAGGCTTTACGGGAGTTTCCCCATAATTCAGTTATTAGATCCATGATTTCCTGAGTTGTAACAGGAGGCCATTTCTGGAATCATCTAATAGATGGAGATGGATGTGATAAATGTTACTGGTCTCTTCCTTTTGGAACAGCTTAGCAAGAAAATGATCTATCCAAACCTCAGGAGGAGAATGGAAGAAAACGCTCTCATTTTATTGGAGTCAAGTCTGTTTTGTCAAGGCCCAAAACTGGTCTTGAGTCATTTGGGAGAATTACAGCTTGATATAAGCGATCCCACTGGATTCGGGCGCGATACTGAACCTGTTTCTCTTTCATTTAAAGAATGAAGAGTAGTTTTTATATATTGAACTAGCTTGATCGCTTAGGCCGACACAGGATTTCTTAAATCCTCTTTGAATTGTTGGTAAGCATGCCACCGAATTAGTTTGTTTAATTCATGGCACTCCTTTGTCCAAAACCAGGGGGCACCTCTAGTGCTGCTGTATGGAGGTTTCTGCTTTAACGGACTTTACAAAGATAGTCTGTGATATACTCTTGATTAATGTTTCAAAATTGCCAATTGCCACACAAGCGCTTAAACCTGCCTTATAAAAAAAGCACTTAAGAGGATTACCTAGATGCTGAGAATTAGCATTAGCTCATTTAGTGCTGTAAGGGCCAAATGGGATGTCCAGAAAAGCCGTAGGTAAATACTCTTTTTTTAGATGTATCCATAGGAACGCTCCACCCCTCTTCCTGATGGAGAACAAAGGTTAAGTGAGAGGTGATCTCCTAGTTAGAAGGTCTCCTATCTTAAAAGACTGGACTGAAGTTCTTAATTTTGGTGACATAAAACAATAATCTATAACACTGTTCCCCAGCGTACTAACAAATGTGAAATTATTAGAACAGTCATAGCATTTTAGACCATTGAGCCATAACATGTTATGTTTGATAAGCGAGTCTGATCAGATTCCTAGCAGTGTAATTGGTCTGGGTATCCTCAGAATGACGCTCTGATGGAAGTAAGAGTGAATAGACATAATCGTTATCATCATAACCTTCACGTTCCAAATATGAGGTTAGATTATTACCCACTCTCGCATTGAAATCCCCCAATATAGTAATTTCAGTTGAAGGAGGTTACTAATTATTTGTTCGTGCTGAGAGGGGGTTACTAATGGGTGATTTTGCCACGTGATTTTTGCCTTAGTTACGCTCCTCCACTCCTCAGCAGTAGCGCGCAGAACTTGAAGCAGTCTGGCAGGAGGTGCACCAGCGTGCGTGGCAGCCTGCGCCTTCGTGCATTCATTTCCTGCCCAAGGACCACTGCAGCGGCTGTGTCCTTGACACAGCCCCACCCAGCAATGCCCTGTCCCTGGAATGCCCGGCCACGCCCCCGTCGTGCCTCGCCCAGCCCCATTGGGGCTACGCCACTGTTTGAATCCCACCACCAGGGGAACCTGTTACTAAAATTTTTGGATCCCACCACTGGGCAGGACTGGCCCGGGTGGACCGCGGGTGGACTGGGCAGAAGGCAGCGTCATGATGTTAGTTTAAAGGAGGAGGTAGTGATGGCCGCCCCCAGCATAAATGCGTGTCAGAGGCAATTAGAATCCTGGAGGAGAGGGGGCTCCATCAGTGGCTCTCAGCCGCAGGGACCAAAAGGAACCTCCATGTCCACAGGCAGGGGGGAAGGCCTCGGCCTCTGTGCCCCGTTGGCCTTTCGGAGTGGCCAGCTGGCCACCGTGTGAGTCGGGATGCTGGGCTGGGCTCCTGCTGCTGCTGCCGGCTCCTCCAACGCTCTTGTGCACTCCGCCTTGACCTGGTTCAGCCCCATCAACCCCTGTCCCCCCCCCTCCTCTGGAGTGCCCCCTTTTGGAACGTCTCGCGATCTGCTGGGCTCTTGCCAGCTTGGAGGGACTTGGTGCCACCCGCAAGCTTGGCTGCCTTCACTGTCACCCCTAGTGCTCGATTATTTGAGGACTCTCTTTCCAGTCCTGCTGGCTCCTGTAATTTAGCCAAGTTCTAGTCAGCAAGACAGCCTGTTCTCTCATCCCATCCCTTTGGCAAAGGACTTATTGGAGGGCTTTTGGAAGTCCAAGTACGTGTCATGCAGGGAGGTTGTCACATCTTCCTTGGAGGGTCTCGAGCAAAGGCGAGCGCCGCTGTGCTTGAGGGCGGGGGGGGGGGGTCTGGGGGCCTGCAGTTGCGCTAAATTATGTGAGTGGGTTCACGTGAACGGGCTGCTTCAGTGCCCTCTATAGGATAAGCTTAGAGAAGAAATCCTGGAGCCAAACTTGACTGAATGGGCTGGAAAAGATAATAAATGGAGACTGAACTATTTGCTGTTGGGTGAGGACCAAAGAATCCCCAGTAATTCAGCTCCGTTTTGTGTTTTAGTAAATAAATACAGGAAAGCAAGTGGGTGGGAGACCATCATTTCTTTTAGCGGAATATTAAAATAAGTATGAAATATACTTGATTCCCTCATATTCCCTCCCTCCCTTTCCCTTGCAAGGCACCCTTCCCAAGTCCCCGGCACATGCCTTTTGAACCTGTGGGGTGGGGGGCGCCAGATGCGAGACAGGTCTCCGTGCCCAGCCTCTCCAATGGGGCGGCACCCCGGCTGGCGGCCGGTGGCTCCTCCCTTGCCAGGGTGCCACTCGCTGATTGCATGGTCTTATTTTATATTTCATCTTACTTCACCTATTTTATATTTTAGCTTTTTGCCTCTTTGTTTGTAAAAATTTGGAATTTGGCCCTTTATGAATTATTTTATTCCTAGTTGTGGTGGGTTTTCCGGGCTGTGTGGCCGTGGTCAGAGGGTGAAACCAGTATTTTATTACTGATTGTTAACTGTAAATAAAGATTCATTCATTCATTCAATTATGTGTGTGTGTTGGGGGGGGAGGTCTTTCAAAAAAGGATTGGACTCTATAGCATTTAATCTCAGTTTCTTTAGTACAGACGTAGCTCCCCCTCACTGGCTCCCTTTTCCTTAGTGGTATGTTCCTGATTCTCCTTCAGAAGGTTCATGTCAGCTGACAGCCTGCTCCACTGGACTGCTGGGCGGGGGGGGGGGGACCCATCTATGGAGCGGCCACTGGGCAATGGAAAGATTGCTTAAGGATGGTCAAGAGACAGCAGAGAAGCTGGACTTTTTTGCATCATTTTCCTTGCAGACAACCTGGGGCATCCGTCCAAACTGAATCTGAGAAAGCTGGCTTTAGAAAAGCGGAGGTGAATTGATGAGAGGAGAGATGAAATTCTAGGACAGTGATGGCGAACCTTTTTGAGACCGAGTGCCCAAATTGCAACCCAAACCCTACTTATTTATTGCAAAGTGCCAACCCGGCAATTTAACCTGAATGCTGAGGTTTTGGTTTAGAAAAAACCAGTTGGCTCCCTCTTCCTCCGCCCCACCCGCTTGAGCAGGGCCCAGCCTGCTCTAGCCTCCAGCAAGTCCCGCGCACACCGCTCTGTGCCTGTCTAGCATCTCTGCCTCCTCTGTGCTCCCCCCGCTTGGGCAGCAGCCACCTGGAGCACAGGCACCAGGCCCACTAGCTGAGTCCTCCCTGCTCACCCCAGTCCTCACACATCATGCTCAGTGGCCCAGGCCAGCCTAGATGTGTGTGTAGGTGTGTGTGTGCATTTTTCTTGCCCACCACACACTTGATCTAGACTCTGTGTGTGCGTGCTCCACAGAGAGGGTTCTTCCGGAAGTGTCACCACCTTCTTGCACCCGATGTAAGCTATAGAGTTCGCCATAACTGTTCTAGGACTACTAAGCAAGCTGAAAACCAGAAAGTCTCCAAGTCCAGATGCCCAGGATGCCGTAAGGAGCCCAGATATGAAGCCGTAAGGGAACCCGTCAGGAACCCGGTCTGCTAACCTGTCTGTTTGTGCACCTTGTCATTAAAACCTGCCTCTGTGCCAAATAACTGGGAAGCAGCGCAGTGGCCGGCAAATGTGCAGATGACAGGAAATTATTCAGGAGGATGAAGACCACCAAGGCAGACGGTGAGATCTCTACACTGGATGAGTGCGCTGACAGTGTGGCAAATGATGCGCGGTGTTGATAAGCAACTGATGCTAATAGGAGGCCAAGAGGGAAAGCGGGAACTTGGGGTCGGAGCGAACAGCCCAATGTAAATATTGATGTGTCGTAACTGTGAAAAAGGCAACGTCCAAATTGAATGATAGTAGAAGAGACAGAAAATAAAATGGCTGCTATTTGGCTGCCCCTGCATAGATCTGTCCTCTGGAGCACTGTGTGATGCCAATCCCCTCACCTGAGAAAGAAAACAGCAGAGCTGGGAAAAGAACAGGAGAGGTCAGCCAAGAGGATTGCGGGACAGCTGGAGAGTCTGGGGTTTCATTGTCTGGAAAAAAGATGGACCCCTCCCCATAATCACCTGCGGGACTTTGCTGCTAGTGGACGTTGCGATGGCTGTGAGCAGAGGTCGCTTTAAGTGATGGCTGGCTTGGTTGAAGTGGGCAATCTGTCCGGTGCTAGCCCTAATGGCAGGTTCGTCACACCACAGCCGCCTGCATTAAAATGAATCCTGGTCATTGCTTCGCTGGGGAGGGTTCTCCTGAGGGCAGAGTGCTGCTGCATCTGGGGCTCAAGCAGCAGAGGGCGAAATCAGAGCACCGGCTCTTCTTCAGTGGGCCCCTGGGTGACCGTGGTCTCTGTGGCTGCATGTGGCTTCTCTCTGGAGCAAGCTTGTTTTCTGCTGCTCCAGGACCAGGAGTCATGTGTTCAAGGTGAAGGAAAAGAGATTCCACCTCAACATTGGGGTGCTGTCCCTAGAGGGTTTTTTGGTGGACGTTTCCTTTTTTTATCTATCTATCTATCTATCTATCTATCTATCTATCTATCTATCTATCTATCTATCTATCTATCTATCTATCTATCTATCTATCTATCTATCTATCTATCTATCTATCTATCTATCTATCTATCTATCTATTTATATACCGCCCTCCCCCAAAGGCTCAGGGCGGTGTCCATCAGTGATAAAACAATTTAAAACATATCATGATACATAAATTACATAAAATAATACATAAAATACTAAAACTGCAGATGGCTTCAACCCCTCCCTCCCCCCCTTGTGTACCCAAGGGAGGCCAGATGTTGTTTATGGCGGAGTTGACATCATCCCGGCTGGCCAAATGTCTAGTGGAACAGGTCCATTTTGCAGGCCATGCGGAAACTTTGTAAGTCCCGGAGGGCCCTGATCTCACCTGGAAGCCTGTTCCACCAGGTAGGGGCCAGGGCCGTAAAAGCCCTGGCCCTTGTAGAGGCCAGCTGGATTGCCTTGGGGCCAGGGATCACCAGTAGGTCCGCCTCCGATGAGCGGAGGGGCCTAGAAGGGTGATATAGGGAGAGACGGTCCCTCAGATAAGCAGGGCCCAGGCCGCAAATGGCTTTTTTAAGGGCAAACACATCAGCATTAGTAGTTCTATATATTTTTTTTTAAGCCAGTTATGCTGCATGGACTATTTGGCAATTCACACTTTGCTGGTGGGACAGGATTCTGCCAAGTCACAGCGGACTCACAGCCCCCCCCCCCCCCCCCCCGGGTTTGCCAGGCAAGAGAGCCCGCTGTGGCCTGTCCGCATCACAACCCTGGTGTTCCCCGGGGGTCTTCCATCCAAATGGGCTGGCCCAGCTTATCTGACTGGAAGGGGCTCGCCTGGGCCATCCAAGCCAGGAAGCAACATTTACCCGAGCAGCAGCCTTTGCTGTTCTCTTCAAATTGGTGGGTGGACTTTCGGCCTGGCTCCACACTGGCGGAGTGGCAGTCCTGTGAAACTGTCGAAGGCCATATCACTGGGGTGTTGTGGGGTTTGCAGGCTGTATGGCCGTGTTCCAGTAGCATTTGCTACAGCCCACAAACCCCACAACACCCCAGTCCTGTGAAACCATTTCAGAGTTAATAGCTTCATATGCTCCTATAAAAACCTAGTAGGTTGGAGTCCAGTGAGCACTTCAGCGACCAACAATGGGGGCGCATGAGGTTTGGGGAATCGTGACTGACAAAGAGAGCTGTGCCTTCTGGAACCCACTGGAAATCTTGTGGGTTTCTGAGATGCTCCTGAACTTGAATCCAGTTTGCTGCAGACCTGCATGGCTGCCCTCGGGAACTAGATGACCCCCCCCCCCCCCAGCCTCTTCTTCGAGAGGCTGATGCGTCGTCCACCATGCCCACCCCTGATGGGTGGGGGCTCCCCACCGGGTGGGGCACTTTCAGCGGGACAGCGGAATCCGTCTTTGGCCTCTGAACTATGGCCCGTCCAAGCACACGCCAGCAGGTCCGAAGCTCAGGCGAGGGTCCGAAGATTGCAGGGTTTCAGTGACCTCTTGGTTTGCTGGGTGGGGGGCCTTTTGGCCTTGAGTCAGAGGCAGTTTCCAGCGTTGCCCACTCGGCCTGGTAGTGCAGACCCCCTCCCGTGCCACAGAGACCCCCGCATTGAGGTGCCACCTTGCAAACTAGTGGACGACCAGCCATGAGCACATGGCTGTTCAGGGTCACTGGGGAAGCCCGGGAGGAGGGGGCACGGATCCCCTTTGGCGTGGGGTGCTGTGAGCATAAGGGGGGGGGCAGAGACTCCGCGTGTGGGCGGGATCCGGTAGTTACTGCTGCCCCCCCCCCGCCTCCAGGCCAGTGCCCGGGGCGTCGGCGGTCTTTTCCGGGGGGAGGCGCAGGAGGGGCCCGCAGAGGCCGCCCGGGGGTGGGGGGGCAGGGAGGTCTCGCCCCGGACAGAAAGGCCGCCCCGTCCCGGGCAAGTGCGGCTACGGTCCAGCGGGGCGGAGGGAGCTCCACGTGCCCCCGCCCCCCCCGCCCCGGCTCCGGCAAGAGGCAGCCGCGGGAGAGGGGCCGGGAAGCGCTCGTGGACCGCGGAGCCTGCGCGAGCCGCCCTGTCGCGGGTGGGCGGGGCTTCCTTTCGCCCCTCCCACCTGGAGGGCGGGGCCTCCCGGGCCTGCTGGGAGCTGTAGTCCCTGGGCCGGCCACGACAAAGGGGAGCGCGATCCGGCCTGGCGGAGCCCCTTCCCCGCGGGAGAGCCGGCGGCCCGGAGGTAGGCAGGCAGGCAGGCAGGCAGGCAGGCAGGCAGGCGCCCCGTCCCCGGCCGCGACCCCCACCCCCACCCCCCGCCCTGGCCGGTGCGCCCCCTCCCTCCCCCCCTCGCCGCCCATTGGTTCCGCGGGGGGAGGGGGTGTCGGCCAGTTCCCTCCGTCCATCTATTCCCCCCCCCCTCCACGGTGGGGCGGCGGCGCCCCGAGGGGACCGTTGCCTGGCTGGCTCTGCTCCCGGGGGCGCCGTCCAGGGTGCTGCCAGCGGATGCCAGCGGCGGGGCGGGAGGGAAGGCGACCCCCTCTTCGGGGGCTGAGCCGGAACCCTGTTGGCGAGCGGGGGGTGGGGGCTGGGGGCTGGCCGACCTTCCTCCCTTCCCTCCCTCCCCCCCTCCCCCGCTGGTTGCCTTCTTCTCAGCCAGCGCCGGGGCAAAGCGGTCTTCCTGCAGACAGCTGTGGCAGAGCGGGGGGGGGGGGCATCGCCACGGGCTAGAGGGTGGCGGGGGGGGGCACTCCCGGGAAGAGTCCACTGGACTGACCTCCATGGACCCAGCAGGCTCCATGCCCCCCTGTGAACTGAGGGGCTGCCAGGCGGCGGGGGGGGGGGGGTCTCTCTTCCCCCCACAGATGAGTTGGAGCTCCGTGTTTCCGAAGTCTCCTGACAGTCGGTGCCCCAAGACTCCTAGTTGGGGCTGCTCAGATCCAAGCAGCGGCATGCCACTAAAGGGGACACGGGGTATCTCATGTCCCCAGGTGCACTGCATTTGATCATTGCGGGGGGGGGATGCCCAGGGTCCCCGCGGCTCAGGGGGTCACCGCGGGCACAGGCCAGCTCCTGCACTCCCCGGCCTCCCTGCTGACAGGGAGGACAGCTTTGACCACGGTGCCCGCCTGAGCCACCCACTGCACCCACCTGAGCCGCAGGGCAGCGCCTGCCCAAGAGCCGGCCTCCCAGTCAGCAGGGAGTTTTGCTTGCTGTTCTTGGTGGGTGTTAACTAACCCTTGAAAGGTTGTCCCTTAGAGGGGGACAGGGAGGGACCGGCTCCTCTTGGCAGTAAAGGAGGATTTTGACCCCGTGGGAGAGGAGGCCTGTCTGCTGAGAAAATGGACCAAAAAGTACACAAAGGGGATACTTTCCTTGCGCTTGCCAAAATTTACTTCCTTATCTGCTTCTCAGACTCTGGGAAATGGCGTGCTCCATTGCCCCTGTTCCTTCCATGCAGGAGGGAGGGCCGGCCAGCCCGACCTAGCTCAGAAATAACCTTGGACAGAAAACAATAGAAGGAAAACTGAAGACAGCTACATAAGCACAATGTATTCTTAGCTATATGGGTGGCTCTAGGGCGGTTCTCTGAATATACGGACTTGAGATAAACTGTCATTCAGTAGCTACACTTCGGTTATTCTTGGGTTTGTCTGCTGGGCCCACTTTTTAGGCCTTCTCCTCCGGCAGCAAAGGGCAGGGCTCACAGCAATGGATTCAAATTGCAGCAAGAAATGTTTCCACCTGGATATTAAGGAGAAAATGTCCAGTAAGAGCCGTGCCACAGTTGCGCAGTCAGCTGCCTAGGGAGGGGGTCAGCTCCCCCTCACTGGCAGTCTTCAAGCACTTGGCTCTAGGCTGATCCTGCATGGAGCAAAGGGTTGGACTGGATGGCCTCTGTGGACCCTTCCAACCCTTTGGTGCTGTGTTCTGTGAGAGGCTTCGACCTCGCCCAGACCCTTGGAACTGGTGCAGGGCAGAATGGAACCAGAGGTCATCTAGGCTGCCTGGAGCATGAAGGGCACCGACATTCATGGGGTTGCTCCAACCCCGTGGTGGCGAACCTTTGGCACTCCTGATGTTATGGACTACAATTCCCATCAGCCCCTGCCAGCATGGCCAATTGGCCATGCTGGCAGGGGCTGATGGGAATTGTAGTCCATAACATCTGGAGTACCAAAGGTTCGCCACCACTGCACCACTCTCCTGTATCACAAAAGGGGAGGTACCACCCACTGGGGACTGGGGTCACCTGCTGAGGATGTGTTGCAGGGTCAAGGGAAGACGGCCCCCGTAGGAATTATCCTCCCCAGCCGGACCCTGCCTCCCGGTGGCTCAGGCGAGCAAAAGCGGCCAGTCAGGATTCCTGAGATAAGGCAGGAGGGAGCCTGGGAGGCGTCGATGGCCGCGCCGCTGGATCTCGCTGCAAGGAGGGGCGTGGTGGATTCATTGCTTCTTCTTGGCCTCCTTGCAGGCATGAAGTCCCACCGCATGGCGGTGCTTTCCCGGCCTTCCACGAGCCCCGCGTGAGGGGGCCTGTGATGTCCACAAGACGGCCCATGCTGCGGTTGCTCATGGCCACTGGGAGAGTGTGCCAGAACGTCCAGCCCCACAACCTGTCCATGTTCCCAAGGAGGCGGTTCCGTGCTTTCTTCC
This sequence comes from Sphaerodactylus townsendi, assembly GCF_021028975.2. Lineage (NCBI taxonomy): Eukaryota > Metazoa > Chordata > Lepidosauria > Squamata > Sphaerodactylidae > Sphaerodactylus > Sphaerodactylus townsendi. The sequence goes on along the minus strand of NC_059435.1, from coordinate 78,395,247 downwards.
TGGAGGGCCAGGAGGAGCACGGGCCCAGGCGGCAAGCAGCGCTTCAGCCCAACATGCCTGGTGAGTCCTTGGCTGCTCGCAGGTCATCCGGGGGCTAGTCTGGTGTGGCCCCAAGCAGGGAGCTCCCTCCCCCGTCAGGGATATGTTTGGGTCTTCCTCTGCATGGCTCTCGATCTGCTCTCTCTGGTTACCTGGAGCAAACTTTTGAAACCCATTAACTGGGATGGGAGTCGGTCGAGGAGCAAAGTGCAGTGAAGGAGCATTCCCTGCAATTCCGGGAGAGTGCTGAGGCTGCCGTGCATGAACCACCAGTGCGGGTCGCAGGTGGGTGGGCGGGAGGGCTCTGGCTCAGCAGCTGAGTGTCTCCTTTGGACGTAAGAGATCTGGGGGCTGAGTCCTGGCACCTCCTCTCTGGCTAGTCTTTCAGACTCACTGGTTGGTGCTGTGGGCCCTGATGGAAGGCCCGGGGCCGGGATGACTGGGTTGCAGAGCAAGACGAGAGGGTCTCATTCTGTGTGGTCTCCCCTGGACAGGCGGTGCTGACATGAAGCCCCAGTAGTGGTCAAGGAGGAGCGTGTGGAAGGGCCCCCTGGCCAGGACTCTGCAGAAGAGATGGAGGACAGGATCCCCGAAGCCTCCAGCCCAGGTGGGTGGTAGATGGACACCCTGCAGAAGGAGCCAGCTCAGGGGGGCAGTTCCTGTGAGTGGCTGTTTCAATACGTGTCAGATGCGTGTGACATGGGATGGTCACTGGAGCTGAGGTTATTTATTTATTTATTTAGTGGATTTCTAGCTCACCCTCCAAATACACCCCACAGCGATTTACACGGTCTAAAAATACATACTGCATTATAAAAAAATATATCCTATGCCCGTGATGGCGAACCTTTGGCACTCCAGATGTTATGGACTACAATTCCCATCAGCCCTGCCAGCATGGCCAATTGGCCATGCTGGCAGGGGCTGATGGGAATTGTAGTCCATAACATCTGGAGTGCCAAAGGTTCACCACCACTGTCTATGCCATATTAAAAACTCCTAAAACCATACCTAAACGCCATTGCCCAGTACTCAAGAACCCACCCCCTCCCTAACCTTTTGCCCGCCAGGTGCAGCCGGGCAAGTTCCAAGAATGCCGGCAGTCTGCAGGTGGGTGGCATCAGTCAGTCAGTCGCCTGAGCAAAACTGACGGTCTTCACCATGTGCCGAAAGGTGTGTGTTCTGGGTGCTGTCAGGCCTCTGATAGGAGGGCATTCCCTAAGGGAGGGGGCTATCGCAGAGAAAGCCCTCTTCCCAGCCCCCGCCCCCTTCACCTCAGAGGGAAAAGGGGCCACCAGCAGCCCCCCTCCCCCCACCCGACCTCAGCACCCAGGCCAGTCTGTATGGCCGAAGGGGGGTTCCTGCAAATAGTCTGGTCTCAGGCCACTTAGGGCTTTTCTTGTACTTCCTGAATATGGGTGGGGAGGGGGACAGGTTGGTCCATCTCTGAGGTGAACCAAAAAATGTTAATCTTGGCCCTGCACAAGCACCCAGAGGTGGCAAGGGAGGCAGCCCAGAAGAGCCCGGGTGGGCAGGCCCTCCTGTTCCCTCCCCGCCACGCAGACGGGGGCAGCTGATCTGATGAAGGGAGCGTTGACTCCCAAGACCTGGTGCCCTGGAGGTCTGGTTGGGCTGTGAGGGGCTCCTGAGCTCAAAGCCGTAAGTCTCAAGGAAGTGGGAGGGGCCACTCGAGAGGGTCTTGCCCTCCCCCTCCTCCGGAGCAAAGGGGTCGGTGCCACCCCTGCTCTCTCCTTGGCCCCGTCCCCTCCAGGACTCCTCTCCACCCTGAGGGAGCAGAAGCGGCACTTTCCTTTTTCCCAGACAGTGTCCAGGAAGTGTGGGGAGGGGTCATTTCCTCTCTGTTTGCTCCCTTCTCGTCCCTCCTGCCTTCCCCCCCCCTCGGGCTGTGGAGTGGATGAAGGGGGCTGCAGCCCCCCTCTCTGACTCTGTCCCTTCATGCAGGACTTGAGCGCAGGGGGGAGGCGGATCCACTCCCTTCTACGCAGTGGCAGGGTGGCCCCGATCCCCCAGTCGACCCTCGGCTGTTGATTCTCTGGCAGACCCCCTTGGCTGTTAGGCCCGCATGGAGTGTGAAACACCCCACCCCCTGCAAATATTGCACCCTCTTTGCACTTGAGGCCTGCAGGGTGCTCTCCCCCTTCGTGCAGTTGGGCTTGGCAACGGTGGGGAAGGAGGCTCACAGCCCCAGCAGGTGCTCACACGCGGCAGGCGGGGTGGGGTGGGGGTGCATATTAGGGTGCGTCGGCCTCTCCCTCCTGAGCAGTGGGGGTGATGGTGCAGCTCTTGCAGATGCAGCAATGCATGCAGGGGAGGGGGGACTAGTAGCCAGTTGGAGGCAGGAGACTGTTGCCGATATCCCAGTTGAATGGAGGGGTGGTTTTCATCCCATAATCTGGGGTGGGACATATCACTGGGGTGGCTGTCAAGTGTGACAGGTTCTGCTGCCGGTTGTGTCTTCCTGCCACAGGCTGGGCTGCCCCAGAGGTTGCTGTGAAAGAGGAGCCAGAGGAAGAGGTGTGCATCAGACCCCCACAAGGCCCCACGGGGATGCCGGCCCCACTGCCCCCTGGAACTGGTGAGCTGTGCGGGTGACTCCCGTGCCCTTGCCTTGTGCTGAGCCAGGCCCTGCTTGGTCTTCCCGGGTCTGCCTGGCGGCCTCCAAGTGGCAACGGCTCTGCAGGGCCTCAGGTGGGAGCAAACGGGGGGGGGAGGGGCTTCCTCAGTCTTCTCAGCTGTGCTGCCTGCTCCCCCCATCCCCTGGGTGTCCCATCCCAGTTAGTCCTGTGGTGAAATTCCTTCGTTTCCTCAACTTTGGGCAATCCTTTATGCCAGTGGTGGTGAAACCTTTGGCACTCCAGATGTTATGGACTACAATTCCGATCAGCCCCTGCCAGCATGGCCAGGGGCTGATGGGAATTGTAGTCCATAACATCTGGAGTGCCAAAGGTTTCACCACCACGGCAGTTTATGCCATCAAGAAGGGCCCCTGATCACCTTCCCAAGGGGGACTTTTCATCTCTCACCCAAAGCTACTAATTCAGGGGAAGATGGACAAATGAGGAATCTCTTGTTTGTTTGACTTCATAGCCCCCGGCGCCCCCTCTTCCCTGCAAGGCAGGCTCAGGGCTTACAGCAATAAAACTGATACTAAAATCCACAGTTGCAATGCAATGTCCCAGTGCCTTAATAACTAATAATCAATCGGGGGGGGGGGGGGGGATGAACTAATAATGCCAATATCAAACCCGTTACCAGGCACAACAAAAGAAAGGAAAGGGAGAAGAGAGGCCCGCCAGATGGACACAATCCCGTTGTTGCCCTACGCAGTGGTGGCGAGCCTTTGGCACTCCAGATGTTATGGACTACAATTCCCATCAGCCCCTGCCAGCATGGCCAATTGGGGCTAATGGGAATTGTAGTCCATAACATCTGGAGTGCCAAAGGCTCGCCACCACAGCCCTACAGGCCCGGCGGAGCAGCTCCGTCTCACAGGCCCTGCAGAACCGAAGTAGGGTCCTTTCTCCAGGGCCAGGACCGAAAAAGCGCTGGCCGCGGCTGATGCCAACTAGCCCGCTTTTGGGCCAGGGGCCACCAGTGGGTTGTTTCTTGCTGGGAAAAGGGTCCTTCGCAGGAGAGTCAGTCCCGCAGATTCAAAGGTCCCAGTCCCTTTAGGGTGTGAAAGTTCCTTCTGAGGAGCTGGCTGCAGCTGTGAATGGCTGCCCATGATGGGACTGAGCAGTCTGGGGCTGATGTGGGGCTGGGATTCGTGGTCTGTTTCAGGCATCAAGGAGGAGATGAGGATAAAGGCCGAGCCGGTGGACGATGCATATCGTGGCCCTCCGTGGGGTGACAGCGAGGGAGAGTCTGGCGAGGACACAGATGCCTGTGAGTCATCCCGCCTGCTCGTCTTCTACCACAGGATCTCCGGAATACTCCGAGGGCCGCCTCCTGGGCACAGGGCAGCAGCCGCCACACGGTTCTTGTGGGCACGCCCCTTGAGCTCCCCGGGAGCACTGCTGGGGCTTTGGCTCCGGCCTTCAGGGCTAATTTGCAAGCACTGCCGATAGGCCGAGCTTTGTGGTCTGGGAAGAGAGAGAGAGAGAGAGAGAGACACTCCGGGGAAGCATCGGTGTCACCCCCTTTCCAAGGTCACTCTGAATACCTCAAGGCCGGTCAGAAGGGCCAGTGTTCTGGATAACTAGACCCAAGAGGTCACAAGCATGTGGCTTCCCCTGGGCAAGCAACCACCAGCATTGTGCTGCAGGGCTCTAAGCCATGGCCCCTTGAGGGAGCTGTAGGTGCCACCCTGAGTCACTGGCTGCCTCTGCCAGGACACACCTGGAGCTGGGCCGCACCTGGGAGGCTTGGCTTCGTGCCACTTCTCTGCACGGGCTGCACTTGGTCTAGGGCAGGGGTCTGCAACCTGCGGCTCTCCAGATGTCCAATTGGCCATGCTGGCAGGGGCTGATGGGAATTGTAGCCCATGAACATCTGGAGAGCCGCAGGTTGCAGACCCCTGGTCTAGGGAAGCAGCAGGAGTCCACCTGAGCCTCCCCCAACCTTGGACTTCCCCCTGACCACCTGTCCCACTTTTCCCTCCCCCCACACAGCCGACGTCAGACCTGATGTGATTGTGAAGATGGAGCCGGAGGAGGAAGAGGAGGAGGAGGGGGGCCCCCTCAGAAGTCCGCCTGGCCAGGCAACAGCTCCCAGCGTCCTTCAAGAGGGTAAGCCTTGTTGCTGGCACAGTGGAGTACCGGGTTCAAGTTTGACGTACTGAGCAAAAGCTTCCAGGTGGGAGGTGTGGGGGAGGGCCTGGGGTTTCTTGACCACCCCTGATGAGAGGGCTGAGCGAACCCTTCCTCCGACTCCAGGGAGCGCCTCTCTGTCTGGGGGAGGCTCCTTCATCTGGACTCTGGAAGAAGGCCTCAGGGCTCAGGAGGCAAGCCGGGGGTGGGGGTGCCCGTTCTCGTTCTGCGGGGATGTTGGAAGTTCTCTGAGGCTGCAGGCGCAGTTAGGGGTGTGCTGGGAAGTACCTTCAGAAACCGTGGTCTGTTTTATCACTCCAGTTCTTGTGACTTCTTGGGCTGAGATCAGGTGGAAGGTTCATGAATAAGCTGTCTGTTTTCTACTTTTGACCACTTTGGATCAGCTGTCAAGAGAAATGACCTTGAAATGAGTAACTGAAGTTTGACTTTTGTTTATTTTCTGGTTATGCGCCAGCTGCGGGGGAGGGGTTCTGGTATTCTGAAAATTGTTTGAAATGGGATAGTTGTGAACCGCAGCCCACCGAGGACGTTGGGTCATGTGGTGGCCGGAAGCGTCTTCTTAGAGCTGGTGAAGCACCTCTTCCCTTCCTGGCCTGGCTCATGGCCCCCCTCCTGTCTCCAGTGTGATGTAGCAGTTCAGAGCAGCACATTCTGCTCTGGAGAACCCAGTTTATTTATTTAATTTATGTATTTATTAGATTTCTATACCGCCCGATCCCCAAAGGGCTCCGGGCGGTGTACAACATAAAATCCATACAATATTGAATAGAGGAGCAAATCATACGACACAGTAAACAATAACATAAGCTCCATCCAATTAATAATCAATAAAACTTTCTAAAACTTCATATAAAACAGCGGTTAATAATTAAATAAATAAGAGGCATCCAGAAAAACTCACATTTAAAACCTTCCCCAAAAAGGAGGAACGGCAGGCCCCTCAATATGAGGGTTCGAGTCCCCTCTCCTCCACATGAGTGGCAAACCCTCACCTGGTATACCAGATTTGTTTCCCTGCTCTTCCAAATTCAGCCTGCTTGGCCTAGTCACAGTCCTCTCAGAACTCTCTCAGTTCCACCTACCTCAGGAGGTGTCTGTCGTGGGGAAGGGGAAACAAGGCAATTGAAAGACACTTTGAGACTCCTTAAAGGTGAGAAAAGTGAACCAACCCTGTTCCTTCATCTCTGCTCCCTCAGGTGGCCACACAGAGCTGAGCCAGCCCTCACCAGAAGCGGCAAGTGAGCGAACAGACGGGATTCGGGTGATGGCTTCTTCCTTCCAGAGCTCCCGCAGGCTGACGGTACCTGGAGGACCCCCCACTGGTGGGGAGAAGCTCTGCCCTCCAGCCCAGGCCGCCTCTGAGCCAGCTAAGCGGCCCAAGAGCCACACGGCTGCCGAGAGGCCCTTTGCTTGCAGTGTCTGTGCGAAGCGGTTCCAGCACCGGGGGAATCTGATCACTCACTTGCGGGTGCACACGGGGGAGAAGCCCTTTCCCTGTGCGGAGTGTGGGAAGAGCTTCAGCCAGAAGGGGGACCTGATGCGCCACACGCGCATCCACACGGGGGAAAAGCCCTTCGAGTGTGGCGTCTGCGGCAAGAGCTTCTGCTCCAAGCAGACCTTTGTTCTCCACCAGCGCATCCACACGGGCGAGAAGCCGTATTCCTGCGAGGAGTGCGGCAAGGCCTTCAACCGCAAGGCCAACTTCATCACCCACCAGAAGATCCACCGGGGCGAGCGGCCTTTCGTCTGCGGGGAGTGCGGCAAGGGCTTCTGCGCCAAGAAGACCTTCATCCTCCACCAGAAGATCCACGTGGGGGACCGGCCCTTCGGCTGCACCGAGTGCGGCAAGAGCTTCAGCCGCAACGGCGACCTCACCCGGCACCAGCGCATCCATACCGGGGAGCGGCCCTTCGCCTGCGCCGACTGTGGGAAGTGCTTCAGCCACAATGGGGAGCTGATCAAGCACCAGCGCATCCACACGGGCGAGAAGCCCTTCGCCTGCCTGGAGTGCGGGAAGAGCTTCAACCGCAAGGGCACCCTCATCACCCACCAGCGCATCCACACCGGTGAGCGGCCCTTCGTGTGCGGGGAGTGCGGCAAGACCTTCAACCTGAAGACCACCCTGATGAAGCACCGGCGCATCCACACCGGCGAGCGCCCCTTCACCTGCCTCGAGTGCGGCAAGAGCTTCAAGTACAAGGGCAACCTCCGGACGCACCACCTCACCCACACGGTGGAGAGGGTGTACCCCTGCACCGAATGCGGCGTCATCTTCAGCCAGAGGAAGGAGCTGAAGGCCCACCAGGCCGCCCACGCCGGGAGCTGCCTGCTGCCCTGCTACGGGGACGAGGGCGAGGACGGGGACCCCTTCCTGCAGGTGCACCCGCTGCTGCTCTCCTGCACCCCTCTGCAGGTGCCCCTCGAAACCCTGTCCAAACTCAAGCAGGAGGCCGGCTACCAGCGGATGGAGCTGGAGGGCCCCGATCCATAGTGGGGGGGCGGGGGGGGGCGGTTTGTAATCTGCACCAGCGGGGCCAGGCTGGCGTGCTTCACAAAACCACAAGTGTGCGTACGCATGACGGAGACCGAGGAGAGGGTTCTTTCTTGGAGGATGCCAGAGCCGGGTCTGTGCCGCAGGCTGGTCTTGCGGTCTCCTGGCCAGCGGTGGATTGTGGCCCCGTGCTTCAGAGGAGGCCACTGTGGACTTGGCCATTCGTGCACTGTTTTAGTTTCAGCCGCTGTCACAAGCAAGAGTTTTACTGCGGTCACATTTTGGGCACTTTCCAGACTTGGGGATTGTTTAGCAACCCATGCGCTTGGCCAGCGAGGAGGAGGAGGAGGAGGAGGAGGCTGTGCTGTGGGGGAGGGGCCTGTGTGAAGAGGCGTGGTTTTATGAGAGGGGAGAGGGTGGGGGAGGCTGATGAGTGGGATGATGCCGTCACTCTCCTAATATGAAAAAAGACTACCTTTTAATAAACGAAAGAGAACGGAGGAGTGGGCCGCTGTGGAACTCGGCAAGGCAGTTATTTGGAAGGTAAAATTGAGCAACTGCTCAGAGGACTCCAGAGAAGAGCCAGAAGCTCCGTGAGAGGCAGAGAGCCATGGGGGGTGGGGGGTGGGGGGGGTGTTTGCAACACTGGACCAAGGGAGCGGCTCCCCCCCAGTCAGCAGAATGGCAGGAGATGGTGCGTCTCCTCATACACATTTCAGGTTAGAAACAAATGGAGCTGCTGCAGGAGGAGTGGGGGCTGCCCGGCGCCCACCTTCAAAGGGGGGGGGGAGGGGCTCCGTGTCCATCCTCAGCAAGGCTAGAAGCCAGCTGAGTCCAGTCAGAACCAGCATCAGCCAGTCTGCCAAACTCGAGGCCTCCGATGACGAAAGTGGGGGGAATCCTTGGGAGAGGGACGCAAAGGAGCCCAAACGTGTTTGCGCGCAGCTGCTGGGAAAGGCACATTCAGGGTTGACTCAGCCTCTCTGTCTTACTTTGGTCTGTCAGGATTTGTGCATTCCCATTTCCCAGACTATTCTGTGTCAAGCTGGGCACGCATTTGCCTCCATGGGCCAGCCTCAGTCAGGAAGAGAGGAGCTGAAAAGAATGGAAGCAGTGAAGGAAGAAGAGTTTTGGATTTATACCCCACCCCCCTTTTCTCTCCTGTAAGGAGACTCAAGACAAGTTCCTTTCCCTTCCTCTTCCCACAACAGACACCCTGTGAGGCAGGTGGGGCTGAGAGAGCTCTGAGAGAACTGTGACTAGCCCAAGGTCACCCAGCAGGAGTGTAGCAGTGTGGAAACATATCTGGTTCACCAGATAAGCCTCTGCCAGTCTGGTGGAGGAGGGGAGAATCAAACCCGGTTTTCCAGATCAGAATCCACCTGCTTTTAACTGCTACCCCACGCTGGCCTTGTGGCTCAACAGATGGCGTCCTCTTGTGCGTTCAGCCAGGCCCATAAATCCCAGAACCTCTTAATGGCGCACACGAACCATGAACAGGATGTGACCATTAATACTCAAAGCGAGGATTGTAGGAGCAGCGGACGGGAAAAGACCAGATACTTCATAAATATATTCATACAAGCACAGTATTCATGTTGCCCCTGATTCAATTCAACACCTCCGTGTTTCAAAAGCTGCCCCCCGCCCCCCAAGCACTGGTGTCAAAACCCACTCCGGAGCAGCACCAGCCAGGCAGGGGATGAGGGGCCCGTTCTGTGCCGTTAGCACAGGTCTCTGGTGTCCGGATGCTGCTCCCCCGGGGTGGCGAGTGTGAGGCCGGTTTGTTCTCGTTCTGGCCCAGCTGGACTGATATCCCCGTCCATTTCATCCGTCCGGCCCCAGCCCCGATTCCCCCTGCCGCTTCCTCAGCTCAGGGGTAGAGGGGTTCCCCGCCATCGAGCCCCCCTTTCGTTCATCGGGCCAGGTGAGGCCACTTCAGGGGTTGGACAGGTGGGAAGGCCACATTCACAGCTCCTGGGGGGAGTGGGAGTTGGCAGGAAAGCCGCTGATTGGCACGCCGGGCAGCCCCCAGTTTGGTTCCTGGCACTGCTCCCCAAAGGCCCGGCTCTGCCTGAGGCGTCACACTCATTTGTGGCAAGGGCCGCATAGGATGGAAAAGTGACTTGGCTGGGTTGGGCCCTTTTGGGGGAGGGGGTTCCTCAGCAGGTCCCGGAATGGCCCTGGGGGTGCCTGGAGGTGGGTGGCCCCTTGAGGGGGCTTATCGGGCCAGCAAGTCCCCTGAGGCACCCCCCTGCCCTGGTCTGGCCCGGTGAGACCCCTGCCTTGACTTCTGCCGGTCAGAGCAGGAAGCAGCGGCAGGCTCAGCCAGTGGTCTGACTTGATGCCGGGTGTTCACAGGACAGGTCTTCTGCGTGGAGTTGACTTTAAAGGGAAGTCTCTCTGGGGGGTGGGGGGTTGGGGGCTGGCAGCACAAGCGCAGGAAATGCTCCCCTGTGGCTGCTCACGGTGGTGAACTTGGAGCAGCCAAACCACTGCCCTCCTTGCAGCGTGTTTCATGTGCGTTTGTCTAAGTGGGGGATGCCCTGCTCCACGCACACGCGCACCTCCCTCCTTTGCGAGGCAGGGCAACGGCCCCCTCGGCCTCCTCTCCGTCTCTCACAAACCATGCCTGCTGGTGTCTCCTATGAGTAGGCAGCAACTGTGTGCAAACGGCTAGAAAATGCCCATGAGAGAGGCCAGCTGCCTGCTCCTTTGGGGGTTGGGAGGGTCCAGATCCTTGGCTTTGGGGGGGTGTCGTGCCTAAGAGGGTGCAGAGCAGTTTTTAAAATAACTCCCCGAGGCTTTATCTTGTTCACAGCAGCTGATTCCTCACTGCTGCTGCTGAGGAAAATTCTCTGGGTCCTCCCCAGGGACACACACTGGGAGCTCCGGCCAGGAGCCTGGATGAGGCCGGGACAGTCGTGTAGCGAGATCGGCGGGCTGTTGGCTAGAAGGGTGGGCCAAGGATACTTGGAGAAAAGGCCAAAGTGGAAGAGGGAGAAGAGTCTGGATTTGTTCCCTCTCTCTCCTGTAAGGAGTCCCAAAAAGTCCTTTCTGTACAGCACAAACAGAACGTCCTGAGGACAAGGGGGAAAGGCGTTTTGGGGGAGAACTCTGCACAGTTTTTCCCCCAGCCCAACTTCAGGACGTTTTATTTCTGCCCAACCCAGGTTTTTCAGAAAATGCTAAATTAGCAATTCTTTTTCCCCAAGACGGAGTCAAGATGGTTTCTCTTGGCTGTGCGGGAACAAGGGTCGATTCCACATTTGCATTATCGACCTAAGTTCAAGCTGCGTTCAACCTCAGTGCTCCACACAACCACTGGGATCGACGTGGTTTTGTACCAGCTTCGCCCCGTGTAACGGTCAAATTTCCGACTCCAGTTGGGAACTACTACTTTTTCAGGGAACCACGCTCAAACTCAGCTCGATTCCAGTAAAGTGCGGAATCTCTGGTGCTAGGAGTCCCCCATTCAGCCAATCACAGCTGAGTGTTTCGGGCATGCGTACAGCTGGCCAATCAAAAAATGCCACCTTCGTCCCTCCATTCCTGTGGCAGTTTTTTTTATAACGTGTGTGGGGATAGACGGAACATGGCCGTAGAACAGTAGCCAATCGGAACGGAGCAGCGAAGAGGCACAGGATGATTCCGCCCTCCGAGCTGGGATCAAGCTGGTTGCAGTGGGGAACAACAATGGCTTCGACCTAGGTTAGTACCCTTCTCAGGGAACTGGGTCGAACCTATTTTATTCATGTGCGGAATCGCCCAAGGAGCGTTTTATTTTTTCCCACCCAAGTTTAAAGGTGTCACTTTTGCTTCCTTTGCAGCTGACCCCTGCCATTTCCCGCCCTCTTCAGGAGGCTCTGTGCCACTGCTGCTGCTGCCATTTGCAGAATGTCCTCGCGGAGTTTCCTTTGCTCGTAGCTCATCTCTTAACCACTACGCCACGGTGGCTCTCAGTGTAAGGCAGGTGTCAGAAACCTTCCAGATAAGACAGGTGATCGGGAGGACTTCTGGTGCAAAGGGAGAAGGCCGCCGTTATGGTGGCAGGTGGGCAGCTGCATCGGTCTGCAGTAGAAGAGTCAGATTTGTGGGCCGGAGCACCTCCAAGACCAATGAGGTTTTCAGGGCATGAACTTCCAACTCTCATTCCCTTGGGGTGTTGTGGGTTTCCCGGGCTGTATGGCCATGTTCCAGGAGCATTTTCTCCTGACGTTTTGCCTGCATCTGTGGCTGGCTGATGCAAGGAAAATGCTCCTGGAACATGGCCAGACAGCCCGGAAACCCCACAACTCCCCCGTGATTCCGGCTGTGAAACCCTTCAACAACGCATTGGACCTGGATCCCTTGACTTGATATTGGGGACCTGCTGGCATTTTCCTGAATGGATCTCTGAGGACGATCTTTGCATGAAGGAAGAAATAGGAACGGCAACGAGAGCACAAAACGTTAAGGCGGCAAATGTGCCTTCGCAGACCGTGGAAGAGACAAAACCTCTGGCGGGCCTGAGAGGCTGGGCCTTGGAGCAGTTGGGGGTGGAAGCCACTAGATGGCACTCTGGGCCTGGGTGGTGCTCCAGAACGGGGGTGTGATGGTCAGTCAGCTGGGAAGACTCACCTGCAAGGCTCACCTGGTCACAGGGAGGCAGGATGTCCCTATGGCAGGATCCAGGATAAAGGTGAAACTCTGCCCAAGCCGGCAGCCCTTTTAGTAGGCAGTGGACGAGTGGCTGTTCTTGGGCTTCCGTTCCTCACTGTCAGATGGGGATACAGGAAAGCCACCCTCGCAGGGAGAGCTGTAGTTAGGATCAATAAGAGGAGCTTACAGTGCCGCCGTTATGTTTGACCGTGGCAGTGTGCTGGAAAGCTTCTGCTCCCAGTGAGCTGACATGCAGGTTTAGCACTGGCAGGTTTGTTAAAGATGTTGTGCAGGCATTTCAGTGGAGTCTTCTTGCCACGTGTTCATTGAGGCGCTCGCATTGGCTTCGTGGGAAATGTGCGCACGGTGTCCCAAGCTGGTCTCCCGGAATGGTTTTGACTTGTAAGGCTCAGTGTCTTTCCTGCATCCAAGCCGAGCAAGGCCGGGCTGCACGCACGCCTCACATTTGCCCGGCAGGCAGGGACTAAATGCCAGTTTTCTTCTTAAGTTTGCACTTGGAGAAAAGGCTTGTTCAAAACCGATTCCTGGATGTGAGCCGGCAAAGGAGCTGGAATCAGACAGCAGCAGCCTCTTCTTGGGACAGAGTTCTGAAGGTGTCTCCTGAATGCCGGGCACAGAGAAGAACCGCTCTTCATTTTAGAAGCCTTTAAGCTTCTGTGCCCCAGGCTAGCAGGTCCAGTCCTGGCTCGTATTTGGATGGGAGACCTGACTTAACTACATTTTCTACCACACAGACCTGAAGAGCAGACACACAGGGGATCTGGGGGGAGAATGCCTTTCCTGGCTCCTGGGATCTCTGCACCATGCAGAAGGTTTACCCTCCCTGGCCCTGTTTGTAAGCAAAGTTGCGCTAGGTGGGGGACCCGTCGTTTCAGGAGCCCCAAGGCCGTGTGCCGAGAAAGCAGACAGGCCCCAAAGCTGAGCAGGCAGCTGCTGCACCTCTGGAACACGACGAGCCCACCTGTCATAACCAAAACAGCCCCAGGGAAGCAAGTCCACTGAGGGAGGAGGACTTGAATTGATTTGGGCTGTCGGAAGATGTGATGGATACCTAATGTTTTGCCCCAGGAACAGAACTGGGTGCCCTGGTACCCCCTTCAGGGGAAAGCCTCGGCCTTTCTGCCTTGTTGTTGGACCTCCAGAGGAGCTGGTTGGCCCCTGTGTAGGACGCGATCTGCCCCTGATGTTGCCTCCTCCTGGCACTGCAATTCAGGGTTGACTGCCTCTGGATGTGGAAGTTCTGTTTAGTCACCATGACCAGTAGCCACTAATGGATCCCAACCTCCACAAATCCGTCTAATCCCCTTTTAAAGCTGTCCGTGGCGTTACTACCTCTTCTAGCAGCAAAACCCACATTTTAATCACTCTCTGTAAAAAAGTATTTCTCTTTATATATCCTGAATCTGTTCCTCATCTGCTTCGGCAGCGGACGCCCTTTGGTTTACAGTCATCACGAGACCCACATCTCCTTAATCCACGGGTCACACTGACGTCTGCTTTGAGAGGTGGATGGGGGGGAGTTGAAGGCCGAGCCGGGCGTGGCGCTGATGCCGTGGAATCTTTGCCCCGGCCAATGGGAGGCAGCCGCGAGCCGTTGCAGAAGGAACTTTGGTGGCTTTTGGTCAAAGAAGGCAGTTGAGAGGCCCGTTGTGGCAAAACGAGGCAACAGAAAGCTGGCGAAGGGCACAGGCCGGGGGCTGCCATGTTTTCCAGCCGGGCCGTGGGGAGGCTGAGGGGGAGGGCCGCGGTGCTGGGCAGGGGTCCAGGGCTGCTTCCTCGCCCTCAGTGGCCAGGGCCGCGTCTGCAAGCAAGGAGCTTGTCCCTGCACGAATACTTGAGCATGAGGCTGCTGAAGGAGGCGGGCATCTCCGTCCCGGACGGGATCCTTGCAAAGACGCCGGAAGAGGCTTACAAAGCAGCCAAAAAAATTGGCTCCCAGGACCTCATTGTCAAGGCCCAGATTTTAGCTGGTGACCGGAGGAAGGGAGTCTTTGAAGGCGGCTTCAAAGGTGGGGTGAAGGTGGTCTTTTCTGCGGAGGAAGCCAGAGAAGTTTCCTCCCGCATGATCGGGAAGAAGCTCTTCACGCAGCAGACGGGGAAGAAGGGCCGCATCTGCAGCCAGGTCTTGGTGTGCAAGCGCATCTACCCCAGGAGAGAGTGCTACTTCGCCATCCTGATGGAGCCGTCCTTCCAGGGCCCGGTCCTCATCGGCAGCTCTCAGGGCGGGGTCAGCATTGAGGAGGTGGCTGCCGAGGATCCTGACGCCATCATAAAGGAGCCGGTGGACATCATGGAAGGCCTTCGAAGCGAGCAAGCCCTTCAGTTCGCTGAGAAAATTGGGTTCCCCACTCACCTGGTCCGTGAAGCCGCTGATCACATGATTAAACTGTACAACTTCTTCATTGAACACGATGCCACCATGGTAGAAATCAACCCCCTGGCAGAAGATTCGATGGGGTCCGTGGTGTGCCTGGATGCCAAGATGACCTTTGACGGCAACGCCGCCTACCGTCAGGAGGAAATCTTCCGGCTTCAGGACTGGGCCCAGGAGGACGAGAGAGACAGGAATGCAGCCAAGGCAGATCTCAGCTACGTCGGCTTGGAGGGGAGGATCGGCTGTCTGGTGAACGGGGCCGGGCTGGCCATGGCCACCATGGACATCATACAATTCCACGGGGGCCTGCCGGCCAACTTTCTGAACGTGGGGGGCGGCGCAACGGTGCAGCAAGTGACTGAGGCCCTTAAAATCATCACCTCCAAAACCACCGTGGAGGCGATCCTGGTCAACATCTTTGGAGGCCTGATGCGCCGCTTGACATTGATGATCGCCTACAGGGGATCATCATCATCATCATGGCAGGCTGAGGATCCTGGAGCTAAAGATCCCGATCAGTAGATACGCCCTTCCAGAGGTCTCCCGAGTGGGACGATGCCAAAGACTATCATATCTGCAGGAGCCGCCAAAGATCACTTCGGCTAGCTTTATGAGTTGGATGCAGCCGCCAAAACGGTCGTCAAGATCTCGGAAATAATGATCTTGGCCAAGGAAGCCCAGGTGGACGTGAAGTTTTAGTCCTTAGTTGATTAAGCAGCTCCGGGGCGGCAGCCCCCAAAGCGGGCCCACTCCACGGGGGTCTTCTGTTTTCTGAAATTCCAGTCTCTGACTGGACCCCATTTTGCTTTACTGGCCTTTGTTTTACTCTTGATATTCAAAATAGCCGCTGTATATTCATAGTTACTGTACCTTTAATACCTACTGGTAGATGCAGTTTACAGCTATACATACACATTTGTTTGCATTATTCATATTATTTCTTTTATAAAATGCACCCCTTCCAAATAAACGATTTGAAGCTTATGGTCTGCCTGTCGTCATCTCAGCAAAGGAAAATAGAGAGTTTGGAGAGAGTTTGGATTTATATTCCCCCCTTTCTCTCCTGCAGGAGACTCAAAGGGGCTGACAATCTCCTTGCCCTTCCCCCCTCACAACAAACACCCTGTGAGGTAGGTGGGGCTGAGAGAGCTCCGAGAAGCTGTGACTAGCCTCCAAGGTCACCCATAGCTGGCATGTGTGGGAGTGCACAGGCTGATCTGAGAATCGCCCCAGATAAGCTCTCCACACGCTCAGGCGGCAGAGCGGGGAATCCAACCTGGTTCCTCCAGATTATTAGATACACGAAGCTCTTCAACCTCCTACTGGCACATAGTGAGACATATAGTGACGCTGTAGCCATAAAGTGACTTTGGTAGTCGGGGACCCACAATGTGGCTCTCCTGGGCCGTCGTGCAAACTGCACAAGAGTTGTGGGCCATTCTTGCTGCTGAATGCAGATGCTTCCCTTTTGTGGACAGATGAGCTTGTTCAGACACACAGTATCGAGTGTGTTTCTCCCCTGCTTTTGGAACCAGTTTTCATCTGGAGATTTCAGGCCCAAGTACTCCAAAGCTATAGACTCCCTGCGGGTAAGTTCTGCAGTTGGTTGTTTTTATTAAGTTAATTTTCAGGAGGAGGGGGGCTCTGAACTGGATTGGCATAAGGGGAGAGGGGCGTCAGACTCCCCCTGAGGCAGGTTTTGGAACTGAAATGACCCTCGGGAGCTGCTGTTTGCTGTTTTTGTTTCACACACAAAAAAGTTGCATGAACCCCTCCTGCGAGGGGAAGATCTGGAGCCGAATGTCTGGTGTATTTGATGTTTCTGGTGGCCAGAATCCCATCTCATGTTGCAGAAAAGTTATTTCCGAGTTGCTGGGTAGACCTTAGAAGTGCAGGTGGGGGAGCTCAAAATGGGGGGGGGGGGGGCTGGCAGCCAGACCATTTCCAGCGTGGGCTGTGGGTTGCTCATAAACAAATACAGGCTGGGACAAGGGCAGCCATCCGTGGGATGAACTCACCAGCAAGCCTCCGTTTAGCTCCCCACAACTCCACTTAAGGGATTCTGCAAGGTGCCCCCCCCCCTTTCTCTGCACAGAGGTTTCTGCATCCCTGGCAGGAAGGAGAAAATTCCTGACTCGCTTTTGTATTTGTCAAAGTAGATGTTTGGGCTCCTCTGTGATCTGCTCATATTCTCACCTTTCTGGACAATTTGGGGTCATTGCTAAAGCTCTCCAAAAGGACTGGGCAGAGCTGGGAGAAGCACCAAAGAGGGCAACCAAGGTGCCGGGGGGGGGGGGGGGGGGCTGGAGGCTCTTCTTCCATGGGAAAGGCTGGAGAGTCTGGGTTTTTTTCCAGTTTAGAAAAGATACCACTAAGGGACGAGGAGGAGGAGAGAATAGAGCAGTGGTGGCGAACCTTTGGCACTCCAGATGTTATGGACTACAATTCCCATCAGCCCCTGCCAGCATGGCCAATTGGCCATGCTGGCAGAGCAAATGAAGTATGAAGTCCATAACATCTGGAAGTATAAAAATTCCTCCCTCTGGACTAAAATAGAGGTTTACAGACTCATGGACGGGATAAAGAGGGCCGGCAGAGAGAACGTTCCCTCCTATTCTGTACTTAACCCCTCACAAAAAAGCAGAACAGAAATAGCGCCCCCCCCCCCAGAATTATGTGGGAAACCCCACCCCCACCCCCCACAAGATCAGGAGCAGCGGATTCAGCTGCAGCTGCTGCAGCCCTGAAGGAGGCAAAAGAGCATCCCTGAGCAGCGATGCAGGAGTCTGGGAAAGAAAAGTCGGTCGGTGGGATCTGGTCGTTCGTGCAGAAGCCCCCGTCCATTGAGGATCCTCCAGGTGGTCAAGCCGGGTGGCTGATCGGCTTCCTTGACCAGAGACTGGGAGCTGGTGATCTGCACCTAGAACCGTTCCTTTCTCTGTCCAGCAGCCCACCCAGAGGCAGGAAGAGGGCAAGCCCTGGTGTGTTGCAAAGTCACCCCTAACTAACAGCTCTTGTTGTGTAGGAAGAAGCCTTCCTGTGCTCTGCTCAGGCACGGAAAAGTTGCGCTCCGCATCTCTGCCCAGTCAGGGGTACAAAGGTGACTGGCAGTGAAAACATTATAAAAACATGTCATAAAAGCAATGTGTAAACTCAAAACTTACATACACTTTAAAAGCACATAAACCAACTTAAGTACACCTTAAAAGCCCACAATTAGGTCAACTGAGTCCTTTGGGGGTAGGGCGGTTTACCAAATCAAATAAATACATAAATAAATTAAAACTGGGTAGGAAGGAGTGATCATTGAGGGAAGCCAGACAAAGCAAGACACTCAGAAGTCAATGACAGAACATAAGAACATAAGAACAAGCCAGCTGGATCAGACCAGAGTCCATCTAGTCCAGCTCTCTGCTACTCGCAGCGGCCCACCAGGTGCCTTTGGGAGCTCACCTGCAGGAGGTGAAAGCAATGGCCTTCTGCGGCTGTTGCTCCCGATCACCTGGTCTGTTAAGGCATTTGCAATCTCAAATCAAGGAGGATCAAGAACTTGGCAAAAGAGAAATATCCCGTAGGAGAGAGTTCCACAGTTCCGGTGCCTTAGACTCCTGAGCCATGCAGGACTTTAAATGTTAACCGAGCGCTTTGAATTGAGCCTTGAAGCAAACTGGGGACGCGCATAGATGGGCCCAAAGGGAAACAGTCCCTACGATTCACTCCAGTCAACATTCCGGCTGCAGCAGTTAAAGTTTCCAAACACATCTCAAGCAGCCTCAGCAATCCAATCTGGATGTTACCAACACGTGCCCCACGCAGTCGCCAGATCTTTCCTTCTCGGGAAAGGCTGCAGCTGGCTAGCCAGTCAAAGCTGGTAAAAGGCCCTCCAGCCCATACGGTAGTTGCCGCGTGCTTGCGCAGCAGTAGGGCTGGATCCAACAGCAGCCCCAGATTACGCTCCCCCTCCTTCAAGGGAAGTGCAGCCCTGCCGGAATGGGGGCATCTTAAATCCCAGGTCAGCCACTCTGCTTACTGCTTCCGTCTTGCCCGGGCAATGCTTCAGTTTATGGCTACTACTATCACAAGCCAGTAAGTCATGGTTCCCACTACACCAGGGGTAGGGAACCTGCGGCTCTCCAGATGTTCAGGAACTACAATTCCCATCAGCCCCTGCCAGCATGGCAATTGGCCATGCTGACAGGGGCTGATGGGAATTGTAGTTCCTGAACATCTGGAGAGCCGCAGGTTCCCTACCCCTGCACTACACCATAACATTCCCCTTACTCACAGGAGTATCACCAAGTGCCTCGATCTTTTGACTGCGCCCAGACAGAGACGGATCTTAGCGAGGGCAGCAAAGACTCATGTTTTCTCATCAGCCAACCCCCTCGGCTGCTTTATGTCAGCTCCACTCCAGGGTGGAGTCTGTGATCTCTGCCTGAATCCACTGGAATCAGTCAGCCACATTTTATTTGATTGCCCGAAATACAAAAAAGATAGAACCCCCCCCCCCCCCCCGCGCTTTGCAGCGTATCCAATGACAAATCTGCGGTCATTGTATCACCTAACTTGGCCTTCTTTCTCAATAGTACTGATGCTGAGATTCTTGAAGAAGTTGCAGTTTCTCTGCAAAAGAGACATAGCCATGGGCCTTTTAACACTCATTTATATTTTTAATGTTGTAAAACTATGCTCTTACACATTTTTAATATATAATATTTTGTGGAAGATATAACTTTTATTTCCTTTTGATGACTTGTTTTGCTTTTGTCAATTTATTGCCACCTCTGATTAAAGGCTCCTCCTGGTTAGATCGTAAATAACTTCTTAATTTATGCCTAATAAAAGTTATTGCATTGTACATAGTTGTGTGCTTCAGTTTATTAGCCTGCACCCACCCCAGAACTGCCTCCGGGCGCTGGCTCAGGGTCTCCACAGCCTTCTTGGGTCAGCTGGAAGTACAAGGAAGAGCTGAGTGTCACCTGTGGGGGGAGGCAGGGAGGGAGCAACAAAACCCAAGGAGCACTCAACACAGTAGCGACCTCCTTCGTTTTCCCTGCAAAGGGCCTATGGCCTGCTGCACAGTAGTCACTCCTTCACAGTGAAACCAATCAGAGACTATTTGACAAAAAGTTGTATTTTAGGACCCATGCCACCCCCTCTCTTGCAGATGTATGGGGCCAGAAAGGGCAAAGGTCATGCAAGCAGGGGGGTCTGTCTCAAGGTTCCCTGTTGGTATCCTCACACTGCACAGCTGAAAGGCATCTCGTACAACTGGACAAACCAGCACCCTGGGACAGTCTCACCCTGGGGCTGCCTATGTAGCATCCAAGTCTGATGGATCCAAGCAATTTTATCCACAAAAATACTTAGAAAAAGTATGGCAGCAGCTGGCCACTGAGCACTCCAGCTCCTTGTGCAGTCCAGATCCCAAGAGGATCTCTTTTTTACTTCTTCCCCATCTTTAGGAATAATCCAGGGCACTGCTAAGGGCCCAAGAGTCATTTGAATTCAAGGCCCAACCAAGGCAGAGTTGACTGTTTTGCTTTTGTTTTACCTGTGTGTGTTTAAATTGTATTTTAAATTAACATTGTAAGCCATTTTTGGTTCTTTTAGGGGAGAAAAGTGGTGAACAAATATACAAAGCAGATCTGTACAAAGACAGATGTAATTCTGTCCTGGGGGCGGGCGGGCGGGCGGGGTGGGTTCCCAGCTGTCTGTCTGTCAAATTCTCTTTTGCCTTTTTCATCACAATGTTGTGTTCTGTTTTGGGCATCATCATGCATGAAAAATAGCAGACGGATGCTAAATAAATGGACAGTGTCCAAATAACACATGTGAAAATTTATTTGAGGGAAAATGTACAGAACGTTAGGCACATTTAAAAAAACTTTACAACTGAACAGCTTGGGTGGGGGTGCATTTCTTCTGAGCAAGGGTGGCCCAGCTTGAGGGGCCCCCATACTCTCAGGAGGCACAACCAGGAGTAGAACAGATCACAGGACCAAACACAATAGTTAGTCAACTCACAAAATTTAGTAAACTCACAAATTAGTAAACTCAAATTAAATTAGTAAACTCACAAAATACCCAAAATGCTCACAGAAAACTCACAGAATACAATAATTCTTATTGTATTGTTAAATAAATGGTTATTTTTCTTTTCCTTCTTGGAAATGGCTTCATTTTTCCACTTGGGTGAAGCACGAGCCATTCAAAATTAAGTACTCAGGTCTCATTGCTTCCAATAAGAGCAGGGGTCTGCAACCTGCGGCTCTCCAGATGTTCATGGACTACAATTCCCATCAGCCGTTGCCAGCATGGCCAATTGGCCATGCTGGCAGGGGCTGATGGGAATTGTAGTCCATGAACATCTGGAGAGCCGCAGGTTGCAGACCCCTGAATAAGAGGAATGCAGGAGCAGCTTCACTCTCTCTTTGGACACAGAAGGACGGGGAAGTGCTTCATTCTGTCTGGATCACGGCCAGTATCTCGGACAAGGGTCCTGATGGCCGTCTATGTAGATGACTTTGTGTTTCTCCAGGGTGCCGATGTCGTGCTCCAGCTGCTTCATCTGCGTCTCCAGCTTCTCCCGGTGAAGCTTCCTGGGGATCGTGTCCACGGACACAGACATGCTCTGGAAGGCCTGGTTGATCTCCTCCCAGTTCCTCCTGAGGCCCTGGTCCAGGGGCATGAAGAAAGGAAATGTTTAGTTCATTCCTGGGAGGCCTGCAGCAGCACCAGCAGCAGGCAAGTTTTACCACACGGTGACGCAAGAAAATGTTAAGACAGCTGATGAAGGCTGCTGTGAAGACAAAATGAAGGAGAGAAAAGATATATACAGCGGAACCTTGGTTTTCGTTGACTTCGGTTTTCGCCGGTTTCAGTTTTCGGTGATTTTTTCCGTGAAAAATTTGTCTCGGTTTTCGTCGGTGTGCTCTCCGGGCTCTGTGATCTTGCGTGCTCTCGTCGGCCATGTGACCTCGTAATTTCCTGCTCAGTGTCTCGTCGTGTTTCGAAATTTTTCTCTCTTTCTCACAATACTAGAACCAGGGGGCATCCATTGAAAATGCTGGGGGGAAGAATTAGGACTAATAAAAGGAAACACTTATTCACATAACGTGTGATTGGTGTGTGGAATATGCTGCCACAGGAGGTGGTGATGGCCACTAACCTGGATAGCTTTAAAAAGGGCTTGGACAGATTGATGGAGGAGAAGTCAATCTATGGCTACCAAGCTTGATCCTCCTTGATCTGAGGTTGCAAATGCCTTAGCAGTCCAGGTGCTCGGGAGCAACAGCCGCAGAAGGCCATTGCTTTCACATCCTGCATGTGAGCTCCCCAAGGCACCTGGTGGGCCACTGCGAGTAGCAGAGAGCTGGACTAGATGGGCTCTGGTCTGATCCAGCTGGTTTGTTCTTATGTTCTTATGTGTGAGCACCCAGAGCCTGCTTGTGCACAGTTGCAAGGTTGTTTTGCAGATTTTAAAGGCAAGTGGTTTATTTTGTGCAATGTAGGCTTTCTTCACTGGTTTGTGAAGATAATCCAGTGCCTGTTTGTTATTGTTTTCAGTATTAAACACCATGTTTATTCACTATAAATGTGTTTTGGGTATGTATTTTGGAGTGTCTAGAATGAATTAATTGGATTTACATTGATTCCTATGCAAATGTTTGCCTCAGTTTTCGTCGGTTTCGGTTTTCATCGATTTTTTTCGGACGGATTACCAACAAAAACCAAGGTTCCACTGTAAACTGTTTTAGGTATAGATGAAACAAACATCAATTAACAAAATTAATAAAAACACATCTGATGGGGGCTTTAAATGAGTCCCAAATTGCTGGCCATGCAACATCCAGAGCAACACTATTCACAAAATCCACTCACATTTGATGTATTATTTATTCATTTAAAACTTTTGTATGCTGGCTTTCCACCCAGTTTAGGGTCCCCAAGTCAGCAAACAAAGCCAGGCAGACCCACGCTCTGCAGCAGCCAATTCCCTATTTTCCTTTGTTGAAAAGGAATGCCACCTACATTCTAAGATAAAACTACGTCCACTTGGCATGCATGCGTGCATCATAACTTCAAAACTAACTCTATTACTGGTGGAGAGACAGAAAAAAATATTCTTGAATATGACATGTGGAGGCAAGTGGAATATATAATCTCCATTCATCTCATAACCGAGACTATGATTTTAGAAAGTTTTTAGAGAGAAGTCTTCAATTAACAAATTAATTGTTAATTGTCCAGTTCAGATCCCATAATTCCGTTAAAATCATCCTCTGATTGTGATTGCTTCCTTGTGATTGATGTGGCCTGTAATCATGAACAAATCCATACATGCCATTACATATCAAACACTTTAACGTCAAATATCTGCCTTCATGAGCTCTCTCAAACCCAACCACATTTATCACATCATCACACAAATAATGTTGCACCCGCTGACCTCATAAAATTGACCCAAATTCCTTCATTCTAAACATGTGTTATTTCCCTGTCTGTTTTATGTGCATTTCTGGTAAGAAAAGAACATACTTCTTTTGCAGCCGCCAGGCACCCTTCTCTCCTCCCACAGCGGCAGTTTTTATGACCGACTGTCACTGTCGGATGCTTGAAGCCAGAAGCACTTCCTGCCTCATCCTGCAGGCTCTCATTCCAGACTCCCACCCTATGATAGCTGCCTGTCCTGAGTGCACAGCGTGGAGAGGACAGCTCTTGGCACCGTGCAATTTAAACAGACCCCGTACCGCTAGAACATTCTCCCTTTCTTCTCGGGAAACACGCTTGGGGGCTTTTTGTCTGAGGGTCGCCTTGATGTAATTGTCAGACTCTTCCTTGGCCATCTCTGCTGCCTTGTTTCGCCTCACGAGGTATCTGGGGACAGCACCAAAATCCTGTAAAGAAAAAAGAACCCTGCATACGTTCACAACGTTTGCGTTTATGCCTCAGGGCTCGAACTGCACCCTGTGAAAAATTCTCATTTTGGTATTATAACAAATACTACATATTATAATGGCTATTGTGTGTGCAGGTGTCTAGAGTGCTGGCAAGGCGCTGCCCACTTAGCAGAGGTTTTCAAGTCCAGAGACTTTCGGAGGTGGTTTGCAATCAGCTGCCTGCTTGGCCTCCTTTGGGAGGTCTCCCATGCACATACTGGCCAGGGTCAGGGCTGAGAGTGTGTGACCGGCCCAAGGTCACCCAGCAAATTCCCACACCACAAGTGGGGATTCAAACCTGCGTTTCTCAAATCCTAGTCCGACACCTGAACCTCTACACACCAGGCTGACCCTCTAATGAGCACTATAACAAATATTATCAATTGTTAATACTAAGCAAAAAATTAACCGGATGCAAGTGGATCCAGCCCTGTTTTATTGAACATGGCATTTGTGCTTATTTCAAGCATTTTTATCCCAAACTTGCAGGGTTCCCCCCTCCTCCACTTCATCCTTACAAGAATCCTGTGAGGTGGGCTAGGTTGAAGGATATCTGGGCCAAGACTGCATTAGTAAGTTTCATGGTACATAAATGGGATTGACCGCTGGTCGCCTCAGTCCAATCCAGCACTCTAATCACAGTGTCTTTTTCTGTCCATGTTTGTCAACTCTGTGAGCCTCCAGCAGGCAATATATCTGTTAATAAATATATTAATGCAAGTTGTCTGCCTGCTGCGATCCTAGGCCAAGTTGCCACCGAAGCAAGTTCTGTGGAAAGAGGGTAGGAGCTTGAAGGCTTAGCTCAAGGGCGTCCAACTCTGGCACCCCAGATGTTCATGGACTATGATTCCCATCAGCCCCTGCCAGCATGGCCAATTGGAATCATAGTCCGTGATGGGAATCGTAGTCCATGAATATCTGGGGCGCCAGAGTTGGACGCCCCTGGCTTAGCGGGTCAATCAGCAGGGTTTCATTTTAATTCGGAGGATACATTTTCATTCTGCTGCCACTTTTCCCACCTCAGTCAACAACGAAGCGCACCTGTTTCTTGAGGTATTTCTGAACGAGCCCTGAATCGTCGATGAGGAATCTGTCCCCCTTTCGCACATCGATGCAGGCCCGGGTGGGCTTCTTGGCTACCTGCACGATGGCCTGGGCGGCATTTGCCGCAATGAAATCCTTCTTGCTTTGAATGCCCATGAGGGGGTGGTCTGTTCTTTGGGGCACGCTCAACACAGGTGTTTTCTTGCTGCCTTGAGGTTTCTTTCCTGTTTAAAATGTCCCAGTGAAAGTCTTATAATGCAAGTCTCCCAGAAAGATTACACACAGAAAAAAAATACAAAAAGCTCACCTTGGCAGGGTGTGGTGTGACAACCACCTGTCCCCCTCCCCCGATCCTCATATCCCCTGAGATCTTCTGCTGCTGCCTGCCAGCCCAGTCGACTATGCAAGAACTTTTTCAAAAGCACACTTCATTCTATAGAAACCAGAAGTCCCAGTGCTGTTCTCAGGAACGCTCGTGAGCAGCCTTTGGGGTGAGAGCCGGGATGGAAGTAATTTAAGTGGACAAGTGAAAGAGGGAGCCACCATGAGCACTGGCACGTGGATCAGAGGTGGCTCAGGCCTCCCCATAGGAGGTGAAAAAGGGACCACAGGTTTTGGCTACAGACAGACACGTTGACAATAAGGCAAACAATAAGAGAACAGGAGGAGCAGACGGCCAAAAGCATTCAGACGACCGACTCTCTGAAGACGCCCTTTCCTTCAGGTGAGCTCATCCTGGCCACCTGGAGGTGAGTCGTCCTGCCAAAAGACCTCCAGGCCCCACGTGGGAATTGGCAACCCTTCAAGCAGAGCAAAAAGGGGAGCAAAGGCTGCATGAACACCTACTTCGCTTGGGCAGCTTTGGCGTCTTCGAATATTTCTGCAGAAAGTCCTTTGGAGTGGGTAGTTGGAGCTTTGGCACACCCATCGTTTTGCCCGAGGCTTTAGTCTGCCCCCAGAATTCCCTTTTCACAGAGCGTCTGAATGTGGATGTGTACCTTTTGTGCAAAGAAGACACAGAAACAGAATTAGAACCCAGTTCCTCTGGTCTTTCCCTCCTAGACATGACAGCAGAGCATGATGATCCCAGTCATACGGATGTCTGGGGAAGTCGGGCTTGGGGCTTCTTAGCAGACGGTGACAGGAAAATATTACCCTCTGCAATGCAAAACAGTAATTGCTAATATGACATTTCAAGTGACCGCCAGTATGATACAGCAAGTAGAGCACTGGGCTCGCACCAGGAAGGCGCGGGTGCAAATCCTCACTTGGCCGCAAAGTTCATTGGGTAACCTGAGACCCAGTCTACTTCACAGGGGTGTTGCATAGATCAAAACAGATGAAGGGAGAACCAGTTAGGAAAGCCCCCTTGAGGTGTCTGGCGGAATGGCAGGATGATGCTGAGGTGGGTGGGTGGGCTTCATACCTAGGGGGCAGGTAGGGCTCTTTTTCTTCCACAGGGAGAAGATTGTAAATGGTCTCTTCCAGGGACGTCGCTGACATCTTCCAAGAGACAAGAGCCCTGCAGGGAACAGTTAAGGTGAGCTCTGAGGTGCCCCTTTGCAGGCTGCTGTGGCAGTTGGGATTCTGAAGGGAGGTGGGCGGGACTTGGGGGTGCAGAGGCCTCGCCCATTGGCTCACCAGGAGCCAACCCAACAGGGAGGGGCTGGTCTGTCTCATTGCTTTCAACACTTTTCCATATCCAACTGGATCTTACTAATATGTCCGAAAAGTCTAGAGCGTTTTTCAAATATGTGGGAATCTTTGAAATGAAAGGTTTTTTAATATGTATCTCAGTACATGGCCAGGGGTTCAAAAGTAGACCCACATCCAGATATAACCGGAAGTTCATTTTTATGAATTTTAGGTAAAAGATAGAATTGTGGGACTTTATTTTCTGTTTGATTTAAAAATTCATATGTGCGTCTGGATAAATGCCCAACGAGGAATCCCTCATCTAAAATCCTTATGATCTCTCTCTTAATGTTGATGGTAGAATCTCCTCAAATTTCCCTACAACGTGCTTTCAAGGGTCTCCAGAAGTCCCACTCATTAGATGTCTAGAAACAGATGCAGATTTCTCTCTCTCTGTCTCTGTCTCTCTCAAACACACACACACACACCTTTATCATAACGTGTCATCACAATAGAACTTCTTCAATTGGTCATTAATTGATTTTGGAGTGACACAAACCCAACCCCCCCCCCCTTATTTATATTTAATTGCTGCAATATAGTTGCAGGTAGACACTGACTTCATCTTGTAAACCAGTAACTCGTCAGCTTTTGTATAAAACAAACCAACATAAATTTAGTTTGCCATGGAAGTAATTTGTTAATTTCACATCTGAGTTCCACTGTGTTATTCTATTCCTCCCAACCCACAGCAAAATTAAAATTAAAACTGATTGTGGCACCCAGAAGTTCAGTTTCCAGTTGATTCGGCTGTTCAACACATTGACATTTTCTGTGAGAGCTGTTAAATGCAATACCAAAGCCAAGGTTTGCTTTAAGTCCTCTGCAGAACCAGTGGGGTGGGGGTGGGCGGTTGCTTGGAAGTAGCAGATTTTACTTAACTTATATCTCTCGACTCGCTTTTCCCGCTATCTAGTTCAGAATCCTACAACTTGTTAAAACAAAAATTGTTGGAAAGCGAATGGATTAATTTATTTAGGGCTGCTATGAAAACTTGTTCACCCTTACATCTTTCAATACCCCTATATCAAAACAGGATGGCTCCCTATTTGTATTTTTTGACTAATCCAATGCAGAGAAGAGCCCTCACACTTGCTCGCTTCAATGTTTTCCCCTCCGCTTTATTGCGTGGTAGATTTAACAACTTGGAAATGAGCGAAAGGGTATGCTCATGTGGTGAACAACAAATTGAAACATTGGCACATCAACTGCTTTGCTGCCCTAAATCTGCTAAAATCAGATCAAAATATTCCAACATTCTTTCTAGGATACCTAGTGAAATGGAAGAATCAGGTAGACTTCCTTTCCTTCTGGACAATTCTGACAATCAAACTTGTGAATTGGTTGCACAATTTTTACTGGAGGTGATGCACAATCAATAATTTATATTTTATCTTAAACCTTTGTATTTGTATACCTTTTATCTTAAACCTTTGTATTTGTATACTTTTTATCTCAGGTTTTTTATTGTGTTATGATTATGGTTATGCCAAATAAAGGCTTATTATTATTATTAACGTATGATTCACGCTGAGCAGACAACAGGAAACGATGCAAAAAAAAATCCAAAACTGAACAAGCAAAATCCCATCCAAGAGACTCACTCGTGTCTCCAGTACGATCAACCTTCCCAACTGCCGGCTCAGTTTGCGCCAAGATTCCACGGGCCCCGAGGACTGGTTATTAGCACAGGCTGCGTGCTGGAAGAAAAACAGCCATTTCCTTCCCCCCCACACACTTTAATCATCCAGTAGCATGCAAAGGGGAAGTAGCGGGGTTGCGGGCAGCCCAATTTTGGGGACACTGAGGTGGAGGCAGCTGGCTGCTGGTGCAGCAGGGGCATCCCTGGACTTT
Source organism: Sphaerodactylus townsendi (assembly GCF_021028975.2). Classification (NCBI taxonomy): domain Eukaryota; kingdom Metazoa; phylum Chordata; class Lepidosauria; order Squamata; family Sphaerodactylidae; genus Sphaerodactylus; species Sphaerodactylus townsendi. The sequence continues at coordinate 78,367,356 of NC_059435.1, read as the reverse complement.
TCCTGGACTATAGGTGTGAGCGCAGAAGAAGAAGAAAGAATCAGTAAGTTAAAAGAAAGTGTGAGTAAGTTAAAAGACAGTGTGTGCAAGAGAGAAAATATATGAAAGGAAAAAGGATTTTGGATTCATAAAAGGAAAGACAAACTTTTCTTTCCCTCCATTATTTTTTTCTTATAATGGAGAGATGGCAACCACAGAAGCTGCTAACCTTCAAAAGAAAATCACATGCAAGCCTTTAAACCTATTCTTTCCATAAACCTATTCTCACTAATAATGTTAACCTAGCCAGATAACCCAAAGGTGCCCCTGCTCAAAGTCATGTTAAAAGTGTAGACAGCACTGATTTGTAGATCCTGTGTACCAAGAGATACTTTTAGCTAGTTGCCCTTTCAATAAACAATATGAGAATGTTTTAAACTTTGTGTGAGAAACAGGCAACTTTGAAACATTATATTAAGGAGAACAAGGGTCTTGTCTGTAACATCAAGGAGTGTGGTAATGCTGATTCTCCAATAAGGATGCTGGGACAAGCCCAAAGGCTGTGTGGGGAACTGGGAAAATCTCCAATCTTTTGTATGATTGATTGATGATGAAGGGCACTGGGGTATTCTTTTGCTCATTTTAATGTAACTTGTCATTAATACTATAAAAGTAAGAACGCACTGCCATTTTGGGGTTGCTCCCCTGATCTTGCCTTTTTGCCCGAGTTGGCTAAATAAAGTTAAAAAGCTTTATTTCATTTTGACTCAAGCCTTTTTGAGCTTTTATTATTTTATCATTACTCAGTGGTAACATAGGCATTCTGCAGGGAGAAATAACCGTTGGGAACTAAGAAAACCTTGACTATTGTTACAACGGTATATCAATATTGCAATATTCTAGTTCTGATTTTGTTTTAAAAAATGCTGAGGGCAGAACATGACTGTTGTGGGGACAGGTTTGGTAAAAGAAAAAACAAAGAACAACAGCTGCCAGATCACCTGGAAAATGCGTATTTTCTTACCTGCACAGTATCACCAGGGCCTCACAGGGGCAGCAGTGGCGTAGTAGCTCAGAGCAGTGACTAAGAGCAGGTCACTCTGATCTGGAGGAACCGGGTTTGATTCCCAGCTCTGCCGCTTGAGCTGTGGAGGCTTATCTGGGGAATTCAGATTAGCCTGTACACTCCCCCCCACACCACCTGGGTGACCTTGGGCTAGTCACAGCTCTTCGGAGCTCTCTCAGCCCCACCTACCTCACAGGGTGTTTGCTGTGAGGGGGAAAGGGCAAGGAGATTGTAAGCCCCTTTGAGTCTCCTACAGGAGAGAAGGGGGGGATATAAATCCAAACTCTTCTTCTCTTCACTACAATCTTTCCCGAAACTTCAGAACAAAGTAGATTTGGGAAAGATCAGCAATGGGGTGGGGCAACCCCAGAGGTGCTTGATAGCACCGAAATCCTTTGGGGAAAGTGGGGGTGGGGAAACCAGTTTGTAAAAGCTTTGAATTTTGGACAGCTAACCTGTGTGGAACCGGCCTCCTCCTCCTCCTCCAGCGCCCTGATCATGGCTCCACCCTGGCTTTGTGTCTTTGAAATAAAACAAAAATCCAGGAGCATCTTCAAGACAAAAAACATTGACCTCAATATGACGTTTTCTGAATCCCTGCTAATTTAAGTGTCCTTCGTCTTTAACATAAAAATCTGATCCAGCAAAAAGATTTTAAAAATTAAATTGAAGGAAACGTGATGAATTTTACACCTGGCTTCTTAAGGGGTTCTATAATAACAAGATTATTTACCTTAAATAAAAGTACGACTTTCCATACAGTTAATACACATATTATTTTTTAAAAAATATATTTAAAAGCCAATAGTTGACCATGTGTCACATAGACAATAAAATCCTGGTAGTGACATGTAAGACTGTGATGTAAACAATAAATACCTATTTCCGCATAAATCTATAAATCTATCTGAAGGTCGAGATTTGTGAGGGGATAAGTAGTTGCCAACCCGTTTCCCTCAATATAGAACTTTTTTTAATTGGCTTTTTGGCGGGTGTCTTTTTGCTTTGTGGACTGGTGTGGTCCTCTTCTTCTCCGTCATCTTTATGTTGCTGCTGGATTTTGTTTTATTTGGAACAGCAGACTAACCTGGTGGGCCACCCCTCTGCAGGCTTCTTGTCTTTAACCAACCATAAGACAGCACGTTTGACTGTCCTCATCTTCTAAGTCTATTCAGGAGTCCTTGAGGAGGGACCTTGTCTGAAAGAGAGATGGCGTCATCCCCCAAAGCTCTAGGGAATTCTCTTGGGGACCATTTCGTGTTTTTTATAAACAACCCAAAGTAGACATTTTAAAAGAAAATCTGGCAGAAAGAAAACAACAGATCAACTACAATAAGAAATATGCTCTGATTTAAAACAGTAATAACTTTTACAGAAGCACAGAGATCTGAATATAGAAGTTTATGGATCCAGGACTCCAAAAGTAGTGATTCTGTGTTGTCTCATCCATCTGGAAACCGTTTCAGGAGGAGAGAGTGGACATTGTGCCAAACCCTTGTGGAAAAAGTGGATTTATTCATTCATTCATTCAAGACACTTATTAGCTGCCTTTTACCTTACAGAAGTCACAGTGGAGGACAATGTAAACAAAGCAATAATCATCAAATACATTAAAAACCATACATTAAAATCACAGTTGGAGGCAGTCAGCAAATAGAAAAATTAAATCAATCGCATGCCATCTTGAATTAAATGGTTTTTTTGAGGAGGGCTTTGAAAGATTCATTACTCAAAAAAGGCAGAGATGTCTGGCAGAGAAGCAAACCTTCAGATAGCCGAGGGTGGTGTAGCTGGTGGTGGATCAAAAGCCCCACCCAGGGGGACTCGGAAGAGGCATTTAAGCAGCATCTGGAAGTGTCCAGAAAGGAAATGCAGGGATTTGAAGTATATGGTCCCATCTGGTCCCTCTCCCAAGAGAAGGGAATGACTGAGGCATCTGAGTGCTGGCAGAAGTGAAGGTACCGAGATGCAGCAGTGGGGGAGATTTCAGCAGCCAAGGTGAAAGAGAAGGACCAGAGTGAAAGACAACATTTTGGTCAAGAGGATGGGGAGAAGGCACAGAATTCTGAAATGTTGTAAAGGCAGAAGTTATATGCCCGGGCAACAGGCTAAACGTGGACATCAAAAAACAGCCACGTTAGAGTTAAGTTTAGTAGTTTCTTATAAAATTAAACTGCAATACATAGATTGAAATACCCGTTCCTTAATAGGCAGGCACTTGAATGCACAACTCCAGCTACAATTTTTTTTCTCACTGGTTTTTGCTTCATTGGTTTACTTCCGTTGTTCACTGTCTGCCTTTCCGGCACAGACTAAAGTTTTTGCAGTTCCAGCAACAGCTGGTCCGGGCTCTGGTTTCATTTGCCTCCTGCAGCGAGGGCGGGGGTCAAACTTGTGGGGCCAACACAAAGACACACAGAGGCCAAAAAGGTAGAATGTAGGTCTGAAAATAAGAAACAGAGAAAAGAAAAAGAAAGAAGTACACACTGGATGCTACGAAGAGAAGTTGCTCTGGCTGAGCTGCGAAAGGCATTTTTTTGTACCCAGGATTCATGGGGGTAGTCAGTCTCCCCTCTGTGATGCCCCAACGAAGTCTTGAAGACAAAGTGGTGCTAAGAGTATTCCCTGGGCTGTGAACAAGTGTGAGGTTAGAAACAAAAATGTGGGCACAAAGAAAAATTGAGGAACCGACAGTTATTCTAGAGAAAAAGTAAAAGCTTTAGAAACTGTAAATGACAGAACCACAACAGCCACAACACATGAAGCAATCCTCCGCAATTTTGTCATCTTTGGCTCTGACACCTTCCCTGGGTTCCTCCGGGCTTTTCTGTTTTCTGCCACGTAACCTCTGAGCTTTGACTCGGTTAAACTGGCCTCAGTGTAGAGTGCGTTGACAAATGGCTCTCCTCTGTTCTTGCAAACCAGTGTCTGGAGCATCAACATCAGTTCGGAGACCTGCTGCATCCTTTCCTTGCTGGCTGCGTTAAGACTGAAAGCGCAGAAGCGAGACCCACATTTCAGAATCAGCTCTTGGAGGGCCTTGTTATCTGGTAAATGGTCTTGCACAGAGCGCCCTCCTGAATCTTCTTTCTGGGGGAACAAGACTATCATGTACCTCATGGAGTCCATCCCAAACACGTCCAGGACTCGCTCTACGGCTGCCTCATCTTCTGTGGTGAAGTGGCCGGCCTGGGTCACAAGTACCAGAGCGTGAGGGCCAGGTTTGGAGAGCTGGACGCAATGCATGATTTCCACCAGAAAGTCTTGGTTGCAGACGTCTGAATCAAAAATTTCTGGCACGTCAATCACAGAGATCCTGCAGCCATTCCAGTTCCCGTCCCCTCTTCGGCACTTCCCAGCCGTGGTCTTGTTTGCGCCAGGCACAGACTCAAACGCCTTCCGGCCCAGGATGGCGTTTCCTACGGCCTTCCTCCCACTCCCGTTCCTTCCGACAAGGATGATCCTCAGCTCTGATTCTCTCCCTTCTCCTGTGGTGTTTAGAAAAACATGTTAGAGAAAAGGCAGGGCACTGACACGCAAGAACTGGATTTATTTCTACCCAAATGTCAACATCGATTCCTTTCTGATTGTTGCTGGGATGTAATAAGGAGCTGTGACCCAATATGGCAACGAGTCAAATCTATTTGTTTCAAAGACTACTCTGGATTTCCCACCACTTGAGGAAGCAAACCAGTGTCTGATAGGGGCGCCTCTTCTGTTTTCTTCCTCTGTTCCAATCCAATCCAATCCAAAAACCTTTATTAGGCATAAACCAGAAGCACCATACATTCCAAGTACAAAAACAGGATCATTGTTATATATCATGTAGAACATGGATTAAAAATGTAGCAACTGCTTCAGAAATTTCTACATTAGAGCTGTTCAATAGCTTAGACATTTTTAGTTTGTCTGAGAGAAACATAAATTCTAGAGGTAGTAAAGCTCCCAGATCAGTTCTAATATCATTATACCTTGAACAGTGAAGCAGGATATGAGGGATTGAGTCTATAGCGTTGGGACAGTACCGACAACAACGCTCACTTTGTGGGATGTTAAGGAAACGACCTTGGAGATAGACAGAGGGGAATGAGTTGCACCTTGCTCTTGTCATGACCCATCTGCACTTATAATTAACAAGCTGTTGTTCCTTGTCTCTCTCTGTGTTTTATTATTATTTTTACTCTGCTTTGACCCAAAGACCCATAAAAGGGCGTGGCCAGCCTATGTCCCCTACAAGTCTGCTGTCACAACCTTTGCCGCCTAGATAAGATGGCTTATCAAGATAAAATCAAACGAACCAGCAAATACGCAGCAGGCCCAAACATCTTCCCTGCAGGTGCCGCACCTGAGGCCAGGGCTCTGCCACCTGCACAAGCCAATTCCCCTCCGTGGCCTCTCTCCCCGCAGCCCAACCAGTGCTTCCGTCCACCTTCTGCAGGCCTCCTTTTCACGTGGCCACTCCCGCTCTCAGAGTCTGAATGGGCGGGGTGGGGGGGTGGGTCCAGGGGGACAGCCTTGGTGTAGCTAAGCAGACCTGGGCCAGGACTGTGCCTGCAGGTGGGGGACCCTGCCTCACCTGGGGGCCTCTTAAGTGACACAAAACAAAGACTAGAATGCAGCTGCTCTGAGTCCACGTGGCAGAGTAGGCTGTAAACCCGGCTAAGCCCAGCTGGGCCATGACAAGCATTGACGATGGGTGGAAATGGTGTCCCATCACGCTGCAACATCATCTCCAACTGAAAATCTGGAGGTGACATCACCACAGACATCACACTCTAGGAATCCTGCCATTCTCTATGGTTTGACCACAGAAATCTGGAGGATTCCTACAGTATCAGACGATGGGGACTACAGATCCAATGAAAATATTCATGACTTGACTTTTAACGACCGTGTCAAGCGTAAAATAACTGTCTGAAATGGATGATGTTATGGGTCAGCAGAAGAAATAGAGGGGAGTTTGATAACAAAGATGATGATGATTCACCAGGGTCGTCCCTGTAATTGAGCCAGGAAGCAAGGAACCCTAACTAGAAAAACGGTGTTGAAGAAGGTGAGGAACCAACAGCCACAACCTTGGAGGGCTTTTCAGGAGAACCGGGAGCGCTTCTTCCCCTTCTCCAGGGCACTTCCGGGACACACCAACTCAGCCAGAATGCAAGAAGGAATGCACCCTTTAGAGAAAGTGAGCGGCCCCCCACTTCTGGGTTCCGTGCAGCTACAGGGAAGTGATTTCATGGAGCATTTGGAGGAAGACTGCACCTCGGCTTTGAGCCCTGTGCAGCCAAGTTCCAGCAGCACCCTGCTGCAATAGTTTGCCTGTTAAACTATACAAGCTACAGTTAATTGTATTATGGGCTTTGAGCTCCAAGTGGTCATGATGCTCGGTCCAATGTGCGCCCTCTGTGGCAACCTTATCCCTGAAATCAGGCTCCATCCCTGAATACTGGAAGATGGCCAATGTCACACCAATCTTTAAGGAAGGATCTAGGGGGGACCCGGGAAATTACAGGCCAGTCAGTTTGACATCTGTTCCTGGTAAATTAGTAGAATCTATCATTAAAGATAACATTATAAAACATGTAGAAAAGCAAGACCTGCTGAGAAAGAGTCAGCATGGCTTTTGCAGAGGCAAATCCTGTCTTACAAACTTACTAGAGTTCTTTGAGGGTGTAAACAGACATGTGGATAAGGGGGAACCAGTGGACATTGTCTACTTGGATTTCCAAAAGGCTTTTGACAAAGTTCCTCACCAGAGACTGTTTAGAAAACTCAGCAATGAAGGAATAAGAGGGGAAGTCCTCCTATGGATTAAAAACTGGTTGAGAAACAGGAAACAAAGAGTGGGTGTAAATGGGAAGTTCTCACAATGGAGAGATGTCAGGAGTGGTGTCCCCCAAGGATCCGTTTTGGGACCAGTGCTCTTTAACCTATTCATAAATGACCTGGAAGTAGGGGTGGGTAGCGTGGTGGCCAAGTTTGCAGATGATACCAAATTATGTAGTGTGGCGAGAACCACAAAAGGTTACTGAAAGAGCTCCAAGCGGACCTTGATAGAGTGGGTGAGTGGGCCCAGAAATGGCAAATGCAGTTCAATGTAGCAAAATGGCAAGTGATGCACATAGGGGGCAAAAAATCCAAACTTCACCTTACGCTACAGGGGTCAGTGCTATCGGTCACAGACCAGGAAAGGGATTTAAGCGTCTTAGTTTTAGTTCCATGGGAATGTCAACTCAATGCATGGCAGCTGTAAAAAAAGGCAAACTCTATGCTGGGGATCATTAGGAAAGAATTGAGAATAAAACTGCAAGATTGTCATGCCCACTTATATAAAGCAGTGCGTTTTAACCCTTTGCCAGGAAGTACTGTATTCAGTTTAGTGCGCATCTCAAAAAGGATATTGAGGAGATAGAAAAGTGCAGAAGAAGGGCAACAAGGATGATTGAGGACTGGAGCACCTTCCTGATGAGGAGAGGCTGCAGCATTTGGGATATTTGGTTTGGAGAGAGTGACTGAGGGGATATGATTGGGAATCTACAAAATTATGCATGGGGTGAAAATGTTGACGAAATTTTTCTCTCTTTCTCTCCCATCACTAGAACCAGGGGCATTCATTGAAAATGCTGGAAGGAAGAGTCAGGACTAATAGAAACGCTTCTTCGCATAGCGTGTGATTGGTGTTAGAATATGCTACCACAGGAGGTGGTGATGGCCACTAACCTGGATAGCTTTAAAAGGGGCTTGGACAGATTTATGGAGGAGAAGTCGATTTATGGCTACCAATCTTGATCCTCCTTGATCTGAGATTGCAAATGCCTTAGCAGACCAGGTGATCGGGAGCAACACCCGTAGAAGGTCATTGCGTTCACATCCTACATGTGAGCTCCCAAAGGCACCTGGTGGGCCACTGCGAGTAGCAGAGAGCTGGACTAGCTGGACTTTGGTCTGATCCAGCTGGCTTGTTCTTATGTTCTTATGTTCTTAACCTCGGCACTGCCCATGCCCATGCCAACCTTCCCACGTGTGGCACAGCCCTCCTTCCCTCCCCCCCCCCCGTGTGCCAAGAACCTTTACGGGGAAGTTGGTCAGTGCAGCTGGTCAGCATCTCCAGCTGTGTGGTGGAGGTCAGAGATTCACGGCCAGTGTTCTTTCCTTGTGGCAATTACCAGAGGTCAAAGGCTTACCTGATGTCATGGTCCCAGGCCTTGGAGACTGGATATTGACTGAACTGGAAAGTTTGCTGACTTTTTCTTCCTTGCGGAGGGTTGTAATGACAGTCTCCTCACTGGGGGGGCTCTCTCTCCCATCAGAGGACACGGCCACCAGGAGGAACCTGTAAGAAGTCTCTGGTCTCAGCCCAGCTACTCGGCAACACCGGCAGCTCTTTCCTACGGTCACTTCTGTCCAGCTGCCCTGCTCACTCTCGGTTCCTTCTGCGGCCGCCTCTGCGTACTTCAGCTTGTACCCCTTTAAATCCACTCCCACTCCAATGACGCTCGGGCTCTTCCAGGTAATACGGATGGCAGAGGGGGCCACCACTGAATGTTGAGGTTTCCCAGGTGGGCTGATGGGAAGCGTTTTTACAACTTTGCTTTTACTGCTGCTCTCTCCAAGGTCTGGTTTGTTCCGGAGGGAACAACGGAACTGGTAGCTGGTATTTGGGAGCAGAGTTCTCACAACAACGGTCTCCTCTCCATTGACTGTGTTCAGCTCCGTCCAGCTCTCCTGCCCCAAGATCTTGAACTCCACACAATAGCTGGATATCAGCACTACTCTGCCACCGACCGACAGCTCAAACCGGAGCTGCACGCTGTCATGCCGAACTTCGCCAACCGCGAGGGGAGGGGGTTTCAATCGAGGTTCAAAGTCACGGCTAATCAGCTGCCCTTCTTTGTACAAGTAAATGGAAATTCCAGGATTGTCCACATCTGGAACAGAGGAGATGATGAACCGGATCTTGCCCTTTTTTTGATGAAGATGGGCAAAGTCGGCAAACGACTTCACACGTTCTCGGGCTTTTCTGGTGACTTCTTCTTCCTCAAACCACTGCTTGGCCGTCTGTTTCTCACACCATGAACCGGAGGGAGCTGGATCTGCGCTTTTGCAAAGCCAGCCTTCCAGATCTAGCAAATACGGCTCCTCCGTTTGCAAAGATGTGAAGGTGAAGGACACGACGTACTTATACTGGTGGTCCAACAACACTTCTTTGAGTTTGCTTGCCGAAGGGACAACGTGCACCCCTTTGAGGATACTACTGAACAGCTTCACGTAACCCACCTCTGCACTCTTCTTGCTCAGAAATCCCGAGAGCCACTTGGAGTGGAATGGAGATTGCTCATTCTGGGTCAAAAGGTCCCTCAGGGCGCCTTCCTGCTGCTCACCTCCTCGGATGGATGGCAGGAGCTTTGCCACTCGCTCTTGGAACGTCTCTTTGTGCCGCTTGCACAGGCCTTGGAAACGCTGGACCTTCTCACGCAACTCGGGGAAACTTGGGTCATTGGTGCTCAGCAGGTCCTGGCTCTGGCCTTCACAGTCACTCAGCTGCTCGACAGCACTTTGAGCTCTCAAGACGAGGTCAGCGCCGATCTCTTGGACCAGCTGAGCAGCCCGGGGGTCCAGCTTGACCAGAGGGTACAGCCAGACCTTGACAGGAACGGCCTTCTCTCCCTTTTCCCCCAAAAGCTTAGGGAGAGCAGAATAAATCTTCATAGCATCAGGGTCCGTGATTGGGTTGGTCTCAAGGGCGACATCCCCATAAAATGTGCACCTGAAGTCTTCTGTATTTGTTTTTTCTTTCCCTGGTCTGTTGGCGGTTTCCTCTCCATCATGCACTTTGTTGCAAAAGCTTTGGACGCTGCTTCTCAAGTCCTTCTCAATTTCATCCTTATTCTCCACGGAAGCCACTTCCCGGTCAAACACAAAGAACGCCTGAGCCCCATACAGCACCGCCGTGACCACGTGAGTGGCTTCGCCCCGGTCAAAGACACCTGGGTAGGTGACGTTCTGAGGTCCTAAGTGGGTCATGGTCAGTTCCTCAAAGCGGGTGGTGATGGAGGAGTGGAGGACAACCCGCACCTGGTTTTTGGATTTCTTGGTGTCCTTCAAATATCTAGCAGGTCCATTCAAGTCAACGTGGCCCCCTAATAAACTAGCCCTAAGCGGCAACGTGAGGTGGAGAGCAGAGGCCAAGTGGTCGTAGTTGTCAGAAGCAAGTACCTGGAATTCAGTCTTGGGTTGTGGTTTCATGAGGACGTGTTTCTGCAAAATCTCGGGGTCCCAAAGAGTCATTCCTGCAAAAATCCCCAGAAATTTACCATCAGTCATTAATAGTTTTAAGTTGCAAGCCGATACATATTTACCACGGACAAGAAAAGCCACGACATTCAGGGAGACTCACTTGTGAATACACATGGACAGACCTGGGTTTGGCATCTGTCTTCCTGCTGCCAGATGAAGGAAGGGGAAAGGAGCGCCCGAAGCGAAGGTGGGCCCTGCAGAAGCCTCGGGGAGGGGGGACTGCCCAGGGGGGCAGCCCGGTGGCCGATGGAGCTTTGGCCAGACCTGAGGGGGGAGCCACGCTCACTGCTGCTGCTGGCCTCGGCCCCCCTGAAACGTGTCTGGAAAAGTATTCTGTTCCTCTTTTTCTTCTCCTCTAGTCTGACTCGGTCTGTTTAGAACTCTGCTCTCGGTTTGCTCCCACTCTTTCTTCCTGAGCCATTTATTTTATTTACTTCATTTATAGTCCACTGTTCTTGCTTAAACACCAAGGAGATAACAACTACAAACACAGCAATCAGACCCGTAGAACAAATACAACCAGCAAAATTAGAGATCCGTGTCCTAAACAGACAGCAGAGCATAAAAAACAACACAGAGACACATTATATTACCGACCATGAAAAAGCGGGAACAGGCCAATAAAACAATAAAAGTGGCCAATAAAGAATATGAACAGCCTCTTCCCTTTCAGTTCTGCATCTGGCAAGAGTTCCCCTCCTCTTTCTACCGATAGATAAATAGCCCTGCTTTGTATACCCTTTACAACTTCCCTGCAAATGGCTCTAATCTTGCAGGTGCTGATCTCTGTGGCTCTAAATAATGACAGAACGGTTTCCTTATTACCTATTATTTCCTTATTACCTTATTATCTTCAGGAGGGGTTCCCAGCAGGGAGCCTGAGGTTGGCAGGGTGCCCACAGGCCCATTTCCTGGCACCCACCAAGTATTTTTAGAAAGTGGGCAAGGCCGGGTAAGGCTGTGCCCACCAAGGCTTCCAAGGAGCCACTGAAGAGATCGTTCACTGTGCAGATTTTAAAAATAATGTTACTAATAATGCACAGCACAGTAAACCTGGCAGGAAACGGCCGTGGCAGGTGAGCACGTGGCAGGGGTCTCAGAAAGGGGAGCTGCCACCCAAGCGTCTCCTTGCCTTTGCTGCTTTGGGGGTGATTCTGCGCAGGAGAAGGCAGAATCGTGGCCCAGGCTCACAAACAGGCAACAGAAACGTTCTCTGTGTTGTCGAAGGCATTCACAGCCAGAATCACTGGGTTGTTGTGGGGTTGTATGGCCATGTTCCAGTAGCATTTTCTCCTGACGTTTCGCCTGCATCTGTGGCTGAGGCATCTGCTGATGCAGGCAAAATATCAGGAGAAAATGCTCCCGGAACACAGCCATACGGCCCGGAAACCCCACAACACCCCAGACACCTGCTCCTGGCACGTGAGGATGGAGCTCCCCTCTGGCCACATGTGCTTGCAGCCAGGCAAAACTGCCCAGTGGTTTCTCTTTTGTCCTGCATTCGCCTGGACTGGAGGATGTGACGGCCGGGGAAGTGGAGCACGTTTGAGCATGAAAGTAGGAAGCGCATCTGGAATGGAGGCCTGAACTCTGTGCTCTTCCGCAGCCAGGCAGGCTGGGGGGTTCGGGGACAAACAGGCTCCGTTTGCCTGCCAGAAGGAACAGCAGGCCTGCTCTGCAAATCTGGAAACTTTCTGTGAGTTGCTATGAAACTCTCTGCTGGGTGTGCCGTGGGCAGACAGTTATCACACCTGTGTTTGACACACAAGGGGTTAGTTTTCTGGGGGTTTCTCCTTCGTTGTTGCAATAAGTGTGAGTGAACACAAACACACACACAAATATATAAGTGCTTTGACTTTTTTCTCCCATTAAGTTCTTTTGGGGAGAAATGCTTTACTTTCAGAGACATTGATAAAGATCAAATAAATATTTTCTAGCAAGAAGTCCACGATCAGCTTCCAGAGACGCTTTGGAAACGGAGCCCCGAAGCATCCCGCCTGCCCCTCCGTGACGGGCCCCCACCCACCCCCGCGCCCCTGAGCGGGGAAACTCCCCCCGCCCGCCCCCAGAGTGGCTGCCTTGTGAGCAGCTGGTGGCGACGCGAGCGAGCCCGCCCGCCCGCCCTCCTACCTGGGACGAAGGTGTCGCTGCGCCGGTCGTAGAGCATGCCCAGGTGGAGCGGGCGGCCCAGGGCGGGCACCTCGTTGTCCCGAGTCACCGGGAAGCTCATGGCCGCGGGGGAGGGGACCACGGAGGGCGCCCTTGAGGGGGGCAGGAGGAGGAGGCCGCCCGCCCCAGCCCCCTGCCGCCAACCTGCTGCCTCGCTGGGCTCCGCTGCCAGCCTGCGAGGAGGAGAGTCCAGCAACACTGCCTGCCTCAACGCCTCGGACTGCCGTCCTTCCGCCGGGCGGCCCGGCCCACCCTCCAGCCGCTGCCCAGACGCCCCGGGGAGGAGGCGCCTCTTCTGCCTCCTCCTCCTCCTCCTCCTGCTGCTGCTGCTGTTCCTGCCGGGAAAGGCCCGCGGGCGCCGGGCGCTTCCCAGACGGGGCGGGGTGGGTCCCGTCCGTCCACCCGCCCCCCGCCTCCAGGGCCCTCGGCTGCTCCGGGCGGGCGGGGGGGGGGGCAGAGATTCCACGCCCACCCACAACCCCCCCCCTCCTCCATATTTGCCCAACCTGCCTAGAGCCCACCGAACGAATTTCAACGTTTGTGCTGAAAGCAGGCTGGTAGCCGCTGAAGGACCTGCTGTCCCCAAAGACTTAGGTGTGTGGGGGTCCCTCGGGTTCAACCCCCCCTTAATACATGTCCGAAGCTCCGCCCCCTGTTTGCAGGGTTTTTTGTATTTCGAGTGTTTTTTTCGGTTTTTGGCCTGCGGGGGGGGGGGGCGCAGTGTTTAGGCTAGCAGCACCAAAATTTCAGGGATGTTTTGGGAGACTATCCTAATGATACTGCCCAAGTTTGGTGAGGTTTGGTTCAGGGGGTCCAAGGTTATGGACTCCCAAAGGGGGTGCCCCCATCCCCCATTGTTTCCAATGGAAGCTAATAGAAGATGGGGCTACACATTTGAGGGTCCATAACTTTGGCCCCCCTGAACCAAACTTCACTAAACCAGGGTGGTATCATCAGGAGAGTCTCTCACTGATACCACCCAGGCTTTGTGAAGTTTGGTCCAGGGGACCAATGGGAGCTAATAGAAGATGGGGCTATACCTTTGAGGGTCCATAACTTTGGACCCCATGAACCAAACTTCATCAAACATGGGTGGTATCATCAGGAGAGTCTACTAAGGACAGCCTGAAAGTTTGGTGCTGCTAGCTTAACGATTGCACCCCTGACAGCAGACACCCGCCAAATTCCCCCAGATTCTCCTTTTAAATCCATCCCCTTTGGCATGGATTTAAAGGGAGAATCTGAGGTCCCCAGTTTAAACATTGAAAGTGATGCTGTTTCAGGGTGAGGGATAATCCACCCCAAAACAGCATCACTTTCAATGTTGTTTTAACTGGGGACCCCAGATTCTCCCTTTAAGGTGGACTTAAAAGGAGAATTTTGGCTGTCTAGTTTAAACACTATTGTAAGTGATGCTGTTTGGAGGTGGATTCCAGCATCACAGCGGCTGCCCATGGGGGTGTGTGTGTGTGTGTGTGCAAAACTCAGATTCTGCACAGGGCTCCATTTTCCCCAGCTACACATCTGCCCAGAGGGGAGGGCAGAAGGGGCTGCCGGCTGGGAGCCCAGCTGGTGTGGAGGACAGGGCAGGGGAGTTTGCTGTCCCTGTCCTTGAACAGCTGCTTTTATAAGCACTAAGGCCAGGGGCAGGGCTTGGGGAGGTGTGGCCATGCCCCCAGGGGTGGGTGGGGGCGTGGCCCTGCCCCCAGAACCCTCCCATAAAAAATCTATACCTACGTCCCTGGCCTGTCCCCCATGGGTCTGATCCCCTGTTAAAGCCGCCTGTGCCAGGGGCCGCTGCTACTGCTGCGTCCTTTAGCCACAAGTTACGCAAGTGTGAATCCCTGGCTGTGTAAAGAAGCCATTCCTTTGGTCTGCCCTACATCTACCACACATCCGCTTCAATGGATGCCCTCAAGTCTAGCATGTTGGCCGAGGGGAAAAAGTACTCCCAGACCGTGGCCCTCAAATATCCACAACAGCCAGGAAAAAATTACGATACCACCGGATGTCTTCTTTTTTAAAAAAAGATCAGCAGTTGAATATTCGTATAGCCTTGTAATGTTGTGACCGTCTGTCTATGAGGTCCCCAGCTTTCGTTTTTTTTAAAAAAAGAAGTTGACAGGGCCATTTTAAGCGGTCCACCGGAGTCCCACTGATGCCTACGCAACAGTGTGTGTGCGTGGGGGGGGGGGGTCGCTGTTGGGAAAGTGTTCTTAACATCACACTCAAAGTGCCGTGCCTTTTTTGTTGCAGAGATGTGGCTCTCCCCTCACGTCTCTGCTCAGAGGGGGCTGGAGATGTAACTTTTTAGAAATAAAACCTAGGAACTCCCAGAATCTAACAGATAGTTATAATTTTAAAATGCTCTAAAGATATGTCAATTGCCACTTTTTAGAAAAGTGTTCTGGAAGCAGGTGGAGCGGCTGCCGCGGAGGGCAAGGAGAATCCAGCAGAGGCCTTTTCCATCATCTCCTGCCTGGTCCTCCTAACTGAGATGCCGGAGGCTGAGCGAGAGCCCTCTCTGCTAAGAGCTCCAGCCGCTTCCTGGATCTGTGCTAAACTTTACATTGCAAATGTTTTGGTTCAGAGAACTGTGCTGCGCTGCCTGCAAAATGGACACCAGCATGATTATTGTTACCCCAAGAAGAGAAGCAAGGAGTCCGGCTCTTGTGATGCTCTCTGGAGACCTACTCCACCCGTACATGGACTATTCGCAAAGAAAACATAAACCGCAGCCTACAAGAAATTCATTTATCGCACAGCTGGCCCAGGAGACTTCCTCCTGAAACTGTATCCAGGCTTTTCTAGCTTGGCCAGTTCTTTAGGATGTACAACCTTAAAAAGGGAAGGAACTTAATGAGATTTGCTTCTGTGTACAGTTATGTGTGTGTGTGGGGGGGGGGGCGAGGAGTGTGAACTAGGTGGCAAGCCCACCTCTCCAATCCCCCCACCAAGACAGAGCAAGAGGAAGGGAGAGGCCGGCGTGTGGTGCGGTCATTAGAATGTCAGACTCAGAAGAAGAAGAAGAAGAGTTTGGATTTCTATCCCCCCTTTCTCTCCTGCAGGAGACTCAAAGGGGCTTACAATCTCCTTGCCCTTCCCCCCTCACAACAAACACCCTGTGAGATGGGTGGGGCTGAGAGAGCTCCGAAGAACTGTGACTAGCCCAAGGTCACCCAGCTGGCGTGTGTGGGAGTGTACAGGCTAATCTGAATTCCCCAGAGAAGCCTCCACAGCTCAGGCAGCAGAGCTGGGAATCAAACCCGGTTCCTCCAGATTAGATACACGAGCTCTTAACCTCCTACGCCACTGCTGCTCCTGGGAGGGCCCCCATTCAAATCCCCACAAGGTGACCTTCAGTGAGTGACTCCCTCTCAACTGGACAGATTTGTCCTTCGGAGGATGAGGGGGAGGAAAGGAGCGCAGTCTTGCAAGCCACTCTGGGGCCCCTGGGAGAGAAAGGCAGGATATCAACTGGTCAGCCTCTGCAGGGACCTCCCTCTGGAGGAAGCCCAGCCGGGCAGAAGTAGCAGCAGAGCAGTGTGGAAACAGGAAAGGCAAAAGGGCGCAGCTGCCTGACCTTTCTGGGCACGCACATCGGCAGGGCTGAGACGAACACCCCCTCCCCTCAACACTGCTGGTAAAGGGGAAGAGACTTTTGAGAAAAAATCTCCGGCCTCCTACAGCAAGACTCTCTTCCCCACCCTTCATTACCTCATAGCTCAGTGGGCTGAGGACAGTTCTTTTCCCCTAAACAATAGCAGATACTGTAAGCCGAGGCTGGATGACCGGCAGTTCAGGATTCTAGAGCTGGTTAATTTCTACATTAAGCGAGCAATTGTCCTAGATGACCCCCAAGGTCTCTTCCAGGGCCAGCGTTTGATGACTTCCTATAAAAGAGCCCAGGTGGAAAAATCTGGCAGAGAGCCCTAAGCAGGGAAGTTAGGGGCTCACCCACCATCTCCCCAAAGCCGCACTGGCTGGGTAAGACTAAGCAAATTATAAACTCTCAGCACGGGACACTGGACTTTTCCTTCTTCTCAGGCAGAGTCCCTCGATGAGGAGGAGGAGGAGGAGGAGGAGGAGGAGGAGGAGGAACATAAGAACAAGCCAGCTGGATCAGACCAGAGTCCATCTAGTCCAGCTCTCTGCTCCTCGCAGTGGCCCACCAGGTGCCTTTGGGAGCTCACAGGCAGGAGGTGAAAGCAATGGCCTTCTGCGGCTGCTGCTGCTCCCGATCACCTGGTCTGCTAAGGCATTTGCCATCTCAGATCAAGGAGGATCAAGATTGGTAGCCATAAATCGACTTCTCCATAAATCTGTCCAAGCCCCTTTTAAAGCTATCCAGGTTAGTGGCCGTCACCACCTCCTGTGGCAGCATATTCCAAACACCAATCACAGATTTAGGAGGAGGCTTGTATGCTGCCCTTCTCCTGGTGGGTATACTCTAGGGCATCTTCCAACATAAAACATATACAATTAATACAGTAAAACTTTTCATTCAAATTGGCTGAATTAACCGACAGATGGCTGCTAGAACATTCCAACAATCAAACACTAAAATTTTACTGTAATGCAACAAATATTAAAAGGGGGGGGGGGAGTGGAACAAACAAAATTTAATTCTATGTGTTGTTGAAGGTGTTCACAGCCGGAATCACTGGGGTGTTGTGGGTTTTCCGGGCCGTGTGGCCGTGTTCCAATAGCATTTTCTCCTGACATTTTGCCTGCTATTGTTACATGCACACTTCGTTACAGATTAAAATGTGTACAACGCCATGAATCTCTGTACACATCGAAGATATTCAATAAGGCAGTTAATGGGCTCGTTCAGAGCTGCAGGTACACAGCTATACAACACAACTAAAATATGCAGTTTAAAATACCAACTGTTTTAAAGTATTCTGTTGAAGGACCAAAATTAAAGCAATTTATATTTCTCTTTTTAAAAGCTATTTACAAAAAACTTGTGCCTCCAAGCAGCTGCCAGATCTCCAGAAATGAATGTGGACGTATATATTTATTTTATTTAATATTTTTCGATTTATATCCCACCCTTCCCAACAGAGCTTTGCTGGTTTAAAAAGTGTAGAAAGAGTTGTAATAAGAGGGGGGGGGGGGATAAGAGTTTGTCTCAGCTGACGTCTGGATCCGGCCCTTGCCTGCTGCTTCTTGCGCCAAGAAGGTGAGGGAGGTCACGGGGCAGCCAGCAGAGCCGAGTGCCAATCTCAGTTCAGCCGATTCCTGCACTCCACTCTTCCCTGCTGCCTCCAAAAATGGGGTAGGAAAATGGGCTGCTGGACTGTGCTGCTGCTGCGCCCCCAGGCTGGCCTCTGGCTGCACTTGGCGAGGAGCACCCGCTTCTTCCGATGCCCAAGCCCAGGCTGAGGGTGGTCCTCCCAGCCTGCCTGCCCCTTAGCAAAAGGCAGCAATGTGGCCAGAGGCAGCCACGGGCACAGCAGGAAGGAGGGAGGGAGATCCACTTCACCAGCTTCAGCCTCCCCAGCTGCATGCTGCACAAGAGAGCCACATGTGACTCACGAGCCACGGCCTGGCCACTGGTGCCCCGCTAGGACTTGTGGTGATTCTTTTGCACCATCTCCTCCATTTGAGTGAGTGGCTCCTCAGTTGGTTTTTCCTGCTCTTCTCCTATTTCGCTGCTGTTAAAACCACAGAAATCGGTAGCTGCAGTCACATCTAACCTCCCGGACATACCTGTTGTCTGCTTCTGCTGTCTTAGAAGGGAAATATCAAAAGATACCTTACGCTGCAAGGTTATGTTCTTGCTCTCCGAATTCTGTAGAAACTATAGAGCATATGTTATTCAAGTGTCCCCTTTATGAGGAGGCAAGGAAAAAATGCCTGTCACATCTACTACACAAAATGACATATTGTTTTGATAAGAAGGAGAATATTACTAAATGGGTAGCAAAATTCTGTCTATTCATAATGAAAAAGAAAAAAATGATCTGAATATGATATCCCCCTTAGATATTTTTGTTTTGTTTAGTATTTTTATGCTGTTTGGTGTGATTACAAAGTATAATGATATATAGATGGATAGTGCTGGAATCCGGGAGAGAGATCTGCATTCTTGTTTTGTTGTAGATATTCTTTGAGGATTTTGTAATATATCATCTAACAGCTTGACTGTAAATAAAGTCGCTCTCTCTTCCTTCTCTTCCTTCTCTTCTTTTTCTTCTTCTTCCTTCTTCTCTCTTCTTCTTCTTTCTTCTTCTCTTCTTTCCTTTCCTTCCTTTCTTCTTCTTCTTCTTCTTCTTCTTCTTCTTCTTCTTCTTCTTCTTCTTCTTCTTCTTCTTCTTCTTCTTCTTCTTCTTCTTCTTCTTCTTCTTCTTCTTCCACCTGTTGTCTGTTATGTTCTACATACTGGTTCAGACTTTCACCCTGCAAATCCTCCCTTTGGTTCAGTAGGACAATCATGTGTTCTTGGGCTTCTTTGCTAAAGATCTTTTTCGCCTACTCTGCTGACTGATAGTGAAACGGTGTATTTGGGTCACCAGCACCAGAGCAGCGGGGGCCTCGGCTGGAGGGACAGAGGCAAGCTGTCAATCTCAGGAGAACTTGCAGTGAAATCAGAGTAAAAAAATTGCTGGTGTCGATCACAATTGGCTTCCTCTTCCATTCTCTGCCAGGTCCATGTCACTGAGGTGAATTCAAATCTGGAGTCAAACCACTCTCTTCCAAGGGAGGTGCCTTGGTGCTCACGCAGATAAGCCTGCCTTGTCCAGCAAATCTCTTTACTTCATTTATTATTGTTTCTGTAAAGAGAACAATTGCGTGTTGTGATCTGGAACTGAAATAAAGTGAAGTGAAGTGAAGCGTAGAGATTACCTAGCTGGGGAATCCAGTGGCTTCTTGTTGATTAAGGAAACCCACTCGTGTTGATTAGTGGGGGCACTTTGCTGGTGGGCAGCAGCTAACCCCCCCCCCCCCCCCCAGGCCTGTTCCTTCACAAAACCTTCTCTCAGTTTCCCGCAGAATTTCCTGAATTCCTGGTTTTCCGTTTCCTTTTCCAGGCAGGCGATGTTGGGATCAGAGCATCGGATTAGAATACGGGAGATGCAGGATCACATCCCTGCTCTGTTGTAGAAGCTTGATGGGTGACTTTCAAGTAGTCATGCGCTTTCAGTCTAAGCTACCTTACAGGATTGTTGAGAGGATAAAATGGAGAACAGAAGCAGAAAAGAAGGAACTCAATTCCATCAAAATTATTAACTCTTCACCTGACAGTGAACTACAGTGGCGTAGGGGGTTAAGCAGCAGTGGTGCAGCAGTGGCGTAGGAGGTTAAGAGCTCGTGTATCTAATCTTGGAGTGAAACGGGTTGCCGATTCCCCTGCCTTCCGCCACCTTGAGCTCTGTGTGGAGGCTTCCTCTGGGGAATCTTGTAGGATTTAGCCTCAAGCACCCCTACTACTTCACCTCAGCCAAGTGGGTGACCTTTTGGGCTGGCTGTCACAGCTTCTCGGAGCTCTCTCAGCCCCACCTACCTCACAGGGTGTTTGTTGTGAGGGGGGGAAGGGCAAGGAGATTGTCAGCCCCTTTGAGTCTCCTGCAGGAGAGAAAGGGGGGATATAAATCCAAACTCTTCTTCTCTTCTACCTGATGCTGGTTGTGCCTTATGTATGGATGGCTGCTATTGGAGAGGAGAGTTTCCCCCACTTTCCCTCAGTGTTGGGAGGCTTTTGGACACCCATTCCACCCGCATCCCTCCCCCCCCCCTTTATGTAATCTTTTCCAAAGCTGCTGTTTTGTGCTGTGCGGAGGTCTGAGGAGATCGGACTACCCGGTCAGGGTGCGCTCTGTCTACATATCGATATTTCAGAATTGCACCCCAATATGCGGATATTTGGTGCTGCAAATTAGTGGAAGGCTCCCAGTCTCCCACAAACTATGCAAAACTGAATTATTCCAGAGGGTTTTTCTACACAGGCATCAAGGTAGCACTGCACAAGATAATTTGCAAAGTTGTTTAAACAAATGGTCAGGGATTGCGGTCTATGCTGCTGTGTAAGTTGGATCCTGCTATGTAATTTTGCATCATTTAATGTGTCAGTGCTAACACTTGTGCTTTTTCAGGTTGGTTCTACAACCCAAATCCTATTTCATTGTCTATTGTGTGTCTCGTCCATCAATTGTCTTAACTCACCCTCTGTAATCCACCTTGAGTCCCAGCAGGAAGGGCAGACTATAGATCAGTGATGGCAAACCTTTTAGAGACTGAGTGCCAGGAGTGGAGCAAGGGAAAATTGCGTCGAGGGCACGCGTGCGCCCTGCGCCTCTGCTCACACCCCGTCTCCCCCCACCGTGCCCTGGAACGCCCCAAAACACCCCATTACACCCCTGAAATGCACTTGCCTGGCCCTCGCAGGGGCATGCGCCCAGTGTGTTGTGCACCCCTCGCTCCCTTGATGCTATGCCACTGCCAAGAGCCCAAGCTGGGGCAATGGCACGTGTGCCCACAAAGAGGGCTCCGAGTGCCACCTCTGGCACACGTGCCATAGGTTCGCCACCACTGCTATAGATAGATGGGTGATAGACAGATTTTAAAAGTTTTCCCGTCAACAAAGGACAATAAAGAGGGGTCAGCTGCTCCCCCTTCTGGCCAATTCCTTCTTCCCAAGCAGGGGATACTAAATGTCTCCAACAGGCCCGGAACAATGAAGCCAGGCAGCCGGGCCGTTCCACGAAGGTCATTCCCCAGCAGAAAGGAAAGTCATAACAAGATACCCCTCAAACCCATAAAAATAAAATGCCCACAAAACTGCCCCAAGCCTGCATAGAGAAGGATGGTATATGAACCTGTGTGGGTGAAAAAATCTGTACAAGAAAGCTCTGAGATTCAAGGTGGACAACCCAGTGTGAGCGAGTGAAAAAACTGGGATAAACGTCTGGTAAGGACTGGAATAATAGAAATCTGAAATAAGCAGAAATCCGAGCTCTTCGGGAGAGGCGTAACTGCGCATTTAGGGAGGAGATTGACAGGAGGGTGTGTGTGTGTGGGGGGGGGGCACACAGCATCAGGGAGGCAGCTTGGCAATAACCAGGCGAGTTAAACAGTGAGTAGGGCTGGCTGGGAAATGGGATGCCCCCTTATCTGCCACAGTCCTGGACGATGTGCGGCACGTTCTCTGCACAAGTAGCACAGAACAAGGGAGCAAACCAACCCTTCTCCTTAAAAAACCCACCATTCCCACCCCAGAGAGCTCCCCCAGCAGAAGAGCTCCCCGGCTCCACTTCCAACCCCCCAGGAATTCCCTAGCCCACAGCTGACAACCCCAGCTGGCCCTCACGGCTGAACCCACATCCAACATAAAAACATCGTAGCCAAGAACAGGAGTGTAGGCAAATGGAATTTTATTCAACAGAGAAAGAGGCCCAAGGGATTGGGGGGGCGGGGGGGAGAGGTCTGGAATGGATGTCAGGTGCATCAGCCAAACATCACCCCTTCCATCTACAGTCCACACCCCAACTGAAACCCTCTCCATCAGCCAAGCCCACCCCTCGCTCTGCCTCAACTTCCACTGCCTGGCTTCTCTGCCAAATTCTTGCTTTCCGTCCACCTGAAAATTGCATTTTGGTGAGAGGGTCCAATGGCCACACAGCGGAAGGAGAGAGGGTTGGCCTTTCTTGGGGGACTCCAGAGGGCATCGCCTGGGATACTGGTGGGACTGGGGAGGACCCTGGACCACTGATCTTCCGGGTGCACGTGAGTCTCTAGAGACGTCAGACATCCCATGCAGGCTGCCTGTGAGGAGAGTTGAAGGCAGGCCCCTCCTGGCAAGCAAGGCAAATGGGGTTCTCCAGCAAGAATCTGATCCGGCAGGCTAGCCCACTCCTAATTCCTCAGCCCCTTCTAATTCTCCTGGTGGTGAAAGAAGTCCTGCACCTTCTAAGACTACACTCCTCCTGAGTTGAAGAGGGACTCTTGGTTGGCTGGAAGCTGGTGACATTAGATTAACCCCTGCTGTCCCAGGCAGGGTTTTGATGGGCCACCCCTGGTAAGCCACTGCAAGTGCTTTGGGTGCTGAATTCAGCCTGTTGCTGGACTTGGGTTTTGCATACAATGCTGGATTTCAGTGGACCTCTGGAGATGGAGTTCCTTCCATGGCTCACACTCTGGTAACACCCCACAACTCTATATCCAAGTTAACAGGAATACGTGAGCTGCCACCCTCTTCCCACCCATCCATCACCCAGGAACACCCACTCAGCCAAGGGCCGCAGAGCAGGGCAACCTGCATTTTGCTCCAGGAACACAAGGAAGCCCCCGGGCCAAAGCCCCCTCGGCACCAGCAGAGAGCAGCTCCCCGCCCTAGTTGGCCTGGCTGAAGACTTCCACTAAAATGGCCCAGCGGAATCTTTCAGCTGGTCTTTAATGGACTCTAATTCCGGTGCTGTTTTCGAGGTTTCAGATGCCTAATAAAGGATTCGGAATGGAATTCATGGACTGCAGCGCAACAAGGACACAGGAAAAAGAATGGGCTCTTCTTCCGCACAGCTGCGCTGCAACGTGAACTGGGGGGTTCAAAGAAATCTGCCAGTTGTGGGGGCATTTAAAATACTTTAAATATATGTAACAAGTTAACTGGCAAACTTGGTCAACTGGAGATTTAAAACAGGGAACCGGACACTGCCAAGGACAGAAGGAAAGCAGCTTCAGTAAAACAGTGTCAGCCGTTGAAGGCCATGCTGCCCAGTGGTCAGAACAGGAAGCCCCCCCAAAGCAGAACAGAGCGACAGCTCCTAAGCTCAGCATCTCCCCGACATGAAGGAGGATTCTCTGATGTGGCTTAAGAGAGGCTGCACCCAGGCTTAAAACAAAATACAAGTTTTTTTTCCCCTTAATGGTTCTCTAGCAACATCATAAGAGATTCTCTTCTCCCAACCCAGAATATTTTCTGAAACGTGGAGCACATAAACGGCTTTGGCATCTCAGCAGCTCCGGACTCTGCCTGCCCCCAAAGCCCCCCAGACACGCCCCTCCCATCACCTGGCCTTTCCCTCTCTCCGAATGGCTCTTGGGACGAAGCCTGAGCCCCAGGAATTCCTCTCTCCTCCACGGGCAATCTCCATAATTGTGGACCCCGACACTGGAACTCCTTCCTAGGGACTCTTGCGTACATGATGCAACCTCCTCCAACCTCCAAATCTACTGGCCTTTACTTCGTCTTGCCCTGGGGTGGCCTGCAGACCTTAACTGCCAACGCAAGTGTCCTCCTGTTCCCAGAGGAACGGAGCCGCTGGTGGGTTGACATGGGCAGGCCGCAGGGAAGGAAGAGCTCCCACAAGGCCTCGGCTAGACCCACTCCAGGGGCGTGACGTCATTCCTAATAATTTGAGAGAGCCACTCTAACCCCCCCCCCCCAAGCATCTGCGTCCAGGGAACAGCGTCTGTTTTTGGCATCCTCCCAAGGACACAGCTGATCCACAGGACCAAGGGGACAGAGCAGCCGGTCACTGAAATGTCCAGTGCGTGTATTGGGGTGGGGGGAAAGAGTTGCTTAGCAAATCTCATGTACCTGCATGAGCAACAGAGGACAGCAAAGGAAATAATGGAAAACAATCGCAGAGAAAGGGGTTGAGGACATGGTCCCGAGTCTGTACAAGAATGGGGGAAATGTGCATGAACACAGCTTTGGCCAGTCGACAGGAAAACAGCAAAAAAAAAAAACGGTGTATGAAGAGAGCCTGCCCTGCCCCCCACCCCCTCCCTCCAGACAAGCCAGGGAGAAAATGGGATGGAGGCCTTTGAGAGGAAAGGGTCTGTTCTACCACAGCCCCCCGGCTACCTTCCCATTTCACACAAGATGGGATTCTGGGCCCCCTGAATCTCTAGAGTTCCATTGGGAAGGGATCCTGTGGCAGCCTCAGCCCGGCGGGGGTCTCCCATTCTTCAAGTATACACCCAGGATGCCCCCCCCTCCCGCAGAGCCGCCTGGCGCTCCCCGTCCCCAGAGGCCTTTGGCCTGCAGCAGAAGGAGGCTCTTCCCCCAGCAACCGCTTCCGCAGCGCATCCAGTCCCGCTCAGCTGAGCATCTCCTCTCCCGGGTGGCTCCTCCGGTGCGTGGCCAGGCTGCCCTTCTGGGCAAAAGACTTCCCACACGTCAGACAGTGGAAAGGAGCGTCGGCCCCCTCCTTCTGGCCAAAGCGCCTCCTGCCCTCCTCGCGCTGCCCCGGCCGGCCCCCCTGGAGGATTCGCTGGTGGCCGCCCTTGCAGCCGAGGTCTTCCCCACACTCCCGGCCCGCAAAAGCCGCCCCATTCCGGTGGGGCTTCTCTGGGTGCTTGACCCGGAACGGCCTCTGCAGGAAGGTCTCCGCGCAGTCGCTTTCCGAGCGGGGCCTCTCCCTGCCGTGTGTCGTCCGCGAAGGGACCGCGCTGGTCTCCTGCTTCTCCTCGGCAGCCCCCCCACAGTCCCCTTTCTGGTGGGCCAGGAGAAGCCGCTGCTCCCGGAAGCTCTTCCCACAGACGGCGCAGGGAAAGGGCTTCTCCGCTGTGGGGGCTGGGGTGGCCGTGGCGTGGACCCGTTGGTGCGTCAGCAGGTTCTGCTTGAGGCTGAAGCGCTTCCCGCAGACGCCGCAGCCGAAGGGCTTCTCGCCGGTGTGGATGCGCTGGTGGATGATGAGGTTGTGCTTGAGGCTGAACCCCCGGCCGCACTCCGGGCAGAGGAAGGCCCGCTCGCCGGGGTGCTGCTGCTTCTGGTGCCGCAGGAGGCCCAGCGGCTGGCGGAAGCTCTCCCCGCACACCAGGCACTTGTGCTCCTCTTCCTCCACCTGGCTGTGGATGACCAGGGCGTTCTCGTCCCCCGAGCTCTCTTCCCAGGCGGGGAACAGGAAGGGCCTTTCTGCCGGTGGGGAGCCCTGCTGGGCCGGGGGGCCCTCTGGACCCGGCTCCCCTTCCATGGGCCGGCCGCCTCCTGCAGAGAAAGCACAGCGGGCACCTGTGAGCATGGCCAGCCAGCAAAGAGAAGCCGCCCCCCCCCCCCCCGCCTGGCCTCTCCGCTCCGAAGTCAAGCCCCGGACCAGGAACCAGGCCAGGCACTCCCCGCCCCCCCCGCCCCCATTCGCGCCCCCTTCAAGTTCTGCCTGCAGACTCAACTAGGAGCAGCGAAGGGCCCGGAAGCCCCAGGTCAGGTGCGGCAGGCAGGGCCGCTGGGCACAGAATACGCACAAGGAGGGGGCTGCTGGACCCAGGAAACCGACGCCGGCCGCAGGATCCGCACCCACGGCTCTGCAGTGCGGGGTTGGGGGAATGAGAGGCTCCTGCGCTGCCAGCTGCACCCAGGGGCACGCGGATGGGGCGCGCGCTTTCTCCCCCCCCTGCCCAGGAGCGCCACCCCCCGGCCCCAGCAGGCGTTCGCACAGACGCGGCGACACGAGGCGGAGCGACTCCGGTCCAGACACGCCGACTCCTGCCCGGGCCAGACCCGCAGCCGGGCTCGCTCCAGCCCCACGGAAGGCGGTGACGTCAGCGGAACGGCAGCCTCCGCTGCCCAGGCAGACTACGCGCCCCAGAATGCCGCGCGGCAGAGGCCCGGCAGGCCGCATGGCGCAGAGGCGCGGTGCCTCCTGGGGCCTGTAGTTTTTCGGCCGAGGGCACGGGTGAGCGCCCGGGGGCGCCACTGCAGCCTCTCCGGCACCGCCAGCTCACCCGTCCCGGGCAGGCAGCGCCCACCCTGCCCTCCCTCGGGCCGGGGCTGCTGGCAGGAAGGGGCGGCCGGCGGGGGCAGTCGTGACCCTCCCTCCCCCCCAACAGGCCGACCCCGGGGGAGCCCTTGGCCGCCTCTCCCGCTCCGAAGCGCCCCGCCGCTGCCGGCCCGGCCGGGGGACGCGACCCGCCCAAGGTCAGGCGGCCAGGCCGTGGCAGAAGTGCCTCCGTCGGGCTCGCTGGCCGGGCCGGCTCTCCTGCAGCAGCAGCAGCCGCCGCCACCCCTCCCCTCCGCGGGCCACGTGCGCTGGCCCGGCCCGCAGCGCCTGCAGCAGCGCTCCCCCGCGCCGCCTCCCGAACGGCGCCCCCGCCGCCCCTCCGGCCCGCACAGGGCTGCAGCGGCGACCACCGTCGAGGGGCTGCGGGAGGCGCCCGCCTCTCTCCCCGGCCCAGCTCCCGGGGGCTCCGGCCGCCACTCACCCGCCGCCGCCTGCTCGTCCGGGGCCGCGGTTGCTGCTGCTGCTGTTGCTGCTGTAGATACCGAGGCCGGCGCCAGCCCCGCGCGGGGCTTTGCGCGCTGCATGGCGGCCCAGGGCTGGGAGGCGCCGCTTCCTGCCCTTCGCCGCTCCGCCTCCTGGCGCCGGCCTTTCGCCTCGCCCTGCGCGCCTGGCCGCTTGCCCACGCCGTCGAGGAGCCCGGTGCGGTTCCGCAGGCTGACGCGCCTGGCTGGCCCGGAAGGAAGGCCCGGGCGGCGGCGGCGGGGCGGGAGCGCGCGCGTCCGTCCGTCGGCTCCCCCTCTTGGCAGCCAGGCCGCGCCCGGCACGGAAGTCTTTGATCCACGCTCTCTCTTGGAAGTCCTGGCTAGGCGGCCCCCGAGGCAGTCCGGCCAGGGGGGCAACGCAGCCGCGCCTCTTGCTTGCAGTAGCCCGGGGGAAGGCAGTGCTGTGCTCCCCCTCGGCCCTGAGGCTGCGCCAGGAGGAGCATCGGGCTGGGGGGGGGAGCCCCCCATCGCTTTATTGGGGAGCCGCTGGACTTTCCTCAGGCTGGGCCAAGCCAGGCCCCCTCCCGCCGGTGGTCTGGAGGCTCCTCGCCCTCCCAGCAGTGTTTCTTGACTCCCCCTCTCTGCAGGGCGTGGGGCGGCGCAGCTGGGTGGCTCGTGGGTCCCTTCCCGTGCCCGGGGCTGCCGTGGGCATCTCCATGGGTCACGCGTACCAGAAACCCCCAGTGGGGGGCCGGGCCGGGTCTGTGCTAGAGGGTCCGGTCGTTCCTGTCGTCGTTCGGGACAATTGAACACCGGGGGCTCAACTCATGCCAGCCGAACATAACAGACAGGGTGGCCTAGTGGTTAAGGGCAGGGGACTCTACTCTGCAGAACCAGGTTTGATTCCCCCGCTCCTCCACATGAAGCCTGCTGGGTGACCTTGGGCCAGTCCCAGTTCTCGAGTCCAGACTCTCTCAGCCCGGCCTGCCTCACAAGGTGTCTGTTGTGGGGAGAGGAAAGGAAGGAGTTTATGAGCCTCTTTGAGAGTCCTTATGGCTGAGAAAAGTGGGGATAAATCCAAACTCCTCTTCTTCTTCTTCTTCTTCATGTGACTTGGCCCTGTGGGAGTGGGCTGCCTTGGCTGGGAAGCCTGCAGAAGGTTTACCAGCCCAGACTAGGGGTGGCCTGACAGGGGGGGGCTCAAGAGGGCTGAGTGGGGAGGAGGCGGGGGGGGGGGGGGTTGTCTCATCTGATTGTTGAGCATCCCATTTTATTAGAGGGGTGTTGTGGGTTTTCTTCGGGCCAAGGTTCTGGCCATGTTCCAGCAGTAGCATTTTCTCCTTCGACATTTTGCTCGCATCTGTGGGCTACAGCCTTGGAAACTCTTAGTGACAGTCCCATTTTTTTATTGATTTCCTCGTACTCGATTCCAGAGGCTATCATCTGCCGCGGCATCCCTGGGAGGGGAGGAAGGTGCATTTGGCAAAAGAACACAGGTATGGAAAGGTGGGAGGACCAGAGGAAGAACATCAGACCCTTCCCAACCTGGCTCTGGTCCAGGCACACACACAAGGAGGAGGAGGGTGCAGGCTGGAAAAGGGGACTTGGCAAAATTAAGTCAGGATGTGTGCGCTTTCAGCTACAAAAGGCCTTTTGAAAATAGTCTGGTTTACCATGACGTGCAAATTTAATGCAAAGAAATAGTCTCTTAACACTGATTGTTGTGGGTTTTCCGGGCTGCGTGGCCGGAAACACAGTCACTGGACACAGTGTGTAACAGACTTCCCTCTGTGATAACACCTCTGGAGATGCCAGCCACAGATGCAGGTGAAACGTTAGGAACAAAATCCACCAGACCACGGCCACACAGCCCGGAAAACCCACCACAACCAGTTGAATCCGGCCGTGAAAGCCTTCCACAATACTCTTAACACTGACTCTTAACACAGGAGGTGGTGATGGCCACTAACCTGGATAGCTTTAAAAGGGGCTTGGACAGATTTATGGAGGAGAAGTCGATTTATGGCTACCAATCTTGACCCTCCTTGATCTGAGATTGCAAATGCCTTAACAGACCAGGTGCTCGGGAGCAGCAGCAGCAGCAGAAGGCCATTGCTTTCACATCCTGCACATGAGCTCTCAATGGCACCTGGTGGGCCACTGCGAGTAGCAGAGAGCTGGACTAGATGGACTCTGGTCTGATCCAGCAGGCTAGTTCTTATGTTCTTATGACCCCTGTATTAATTTATGAAGAGCTGTTTGCAGAGGTGTAGCAATAAACTAAGCTGCGCCTAAAAGCGCAATCTAATTTTCTGCTCTCTATATTCTCCTACTGCTTCCCCCCTTCCCACACTGACCTTACTTTCTTTCCTTTTTCAGAACTTTTTCGGGCTGCAAAAGGCCTGTTCTCAGTAAAAACAGTCTGATGGGAACTATACTTCCCAGGAGACCTTGTGAGCCGCAAAGTCTCCTGGGAACTGTAGTTCCTCAGGACATTTTTACTGCAAACAGGCCTTTTGCAGCCTGAAAAAGTTCTGAAAAAGGAAAGGAACTAACGTAAGTGTGGGAGGGGGGGCGCGGGGGAGCAGGGAAAGGGGGAGCGCCCCTGAGGGCTACTCTTCTTCACACACCCCCCAGGTGTGCGCAGCCTCGTGCACAGCACTCCCCCCTTGTCCCCTTTGTAGTTTCTCAACGACTGGCTGTTTTTCTTTGTAAAGAAAAATCTTTTTGGTCCCCAGACAGGGCAAAAGATCGAACACTTCTGAAGTCTCTTGAGGTGGGGGTGCAGGGACTGGAAAGTTCCCCCCTCCACCCAGCCATCACCTGATCCAGGTGACTTTACTCTTGAACTGGCCACTCAGTACTAATTCGCCCTTCCTCCTGGTTGCAGCAATGGATGGTTTTGTGGCACGGGCACCGCTGGGCAAAGGAGGGGGGAGCCTAAAGTGGGAAGGACCCCTGAAAAGATCCTGCCAGTCCTGATCCTGCCCCCCCCCACACACACACACACTCCCATCTACCCTCAGCTGCAGCCAGCAAGAGACACTATCTGGAAACATATGCATTATGCTGTCCAAAATCAGGCAATATATGATTTAAAGAGGTGTTGTTGAAGATGTTATTTGAAACAAGGAATGCATCGTGCTCTATATTCTAAGTAGTAATATACTGTGAAATAAATAGGAAATGTAACTCGGGGCGGGGGGCGCTGAGGCTTCATTAAAGCTCTCTTTAGTTCTAATTCAATCGGTTTTGGTGTGAATCAATGGTCACTTTTCCTCCCTAACTGCTGTTTTAAATCACTTTGATTAGGGATTGATTCTCCCAGAGGGGCACAGGAGACTCCAGGCTGGGGGTAGGAGTGGGGGGTGGGAAGCGCTGTTCAGTGGTGTCTGTGCTCAGCCCCCCCTCCCAATACAGTTGTCCTGAAGTCATCCAGAGAGGTTAGTTTAAGTAAAGTTTACAATTTTAGCATCACAGGTCTCTATTGAGGGGCTCCCACACACTCGTAAAAAACAGCCTCGTTTGCCTCGGGGGTGGGGGGAGAATACCGAGCCCCCTTTAATACAATTACTCTGCGTAACCCAGCTTGGGGCTCAGTGAGAAAGGTTGACTATAAGGTCAAGAAATAAGCCCCCTCCCTGGGGCACAGTTCCCAGGCACAGAAGACAGGGGCGTGTTACACGGATGTTTAATTCATCTCGTTTCTTCCAATAATAATCAATTTCATTCTACAGTCCAGTTCTCAAGTTACAAACACTCCCATGTTTAAATGCACTTAGATAACACCTCACACATTACGGATTCCAGGCTCATTTGGAAGTAAGAATTGACTGGTGCATGATATTGACAAGCCAAATGTACTTTCCGATAGGGCTTTCCGTTTAGCTTAATTATTTAATGCATTTGTAGACCTGCTTTTCTCCCAGATAACTACAACCAAGGCAGGTGACACTGACAAAAACCATACAAAACACAGGTCTTAAGAAGCACGCTCCCGTGGTCTCCCCTGTAAAGCAGGCGGGATGCCCGTGCGAGGCGGTTGTGCACCCCAGGCAGCAGCCTCGAGTCCACAGTACATCACGCAAGCCCCGCACCACATGGGAAAGGGGCTTGGTCCCCTGGAGTCACTCTCCAACCAGGCCCGTGTCTCTGTTTTAAGGGGGCTTAAGGTCACAGTCCAAGGCGTTTGAGGGAAAAGCA
The DNA here is from genome assembly GCF_021028975.2 of Sphaerodactylus townsendi. NCBI lineage: Eukaryota > Metazoa > Chordata > Lepidosauria > Squamata > Sphaerodactylidae > Sphaerodactylus > Sphaerodactylus townsendi. The sequence continues at coordinate 78,336,490 of NC_059435.1, read as the reverse complement.
CAGTTTTATGGCTCTGTCACAAGTCCCCAGAGCATCTCCCAAACGTTCACAGGTGAGGAATCAAGAGAAACCCCTTTTGAAGAGAGTTCCTTTTGAGGAGTCGAGTCTTCATGCCAAGGGGATGATTTGCACTTTGCTTGGGATGGAACCTCTTGTGGCACCTCAGTCACCCACAGGTGGCTTTCCGGGGGATACGGCTCAATCAACTCCACGGGGCGAGTCTTGCGCTGCATGCGCACACCCTCCAAGCCAGACGCTGACAGGATGGGCACGACAGGACTCCCCGATAAATCTTCTCAGAGTTGAGAAAAGGCAGAGCCCCGTCTTCCCGCTCCTCACCTCCGAACAGGCTCCCAAAAGGCAAAAATTGGCCATCCCACCAGCGCCTCCCTACGGCCCTTCCACCTTCACGGTCCGTGCCAGGCCCTGGCGGGACCCCTTCTGGTGCACCCGCTGGTGCTTGGTGAGGTGGTGCTTCTGGACAAAGCATTTCCCGCACTCTGCGCACGGGTAGGGCTTCTCCCCCGTGTGGTAGCGCTGGTGCCTCACCAGGTTGGGCTTCTGGCTGAAGCTCTTCCCGCACTCCCCGCACTGATAGGGCCTCTCCCCCGTGTGGATCCGCTGGTGGATCGTGAGCGCCGACCACGACACGAACCCCTTCCCACACTCGTTGCAGATGTAGTGCTTCTGCTCGGGGGCGGGCGGCTTGGGCACCTCTGGCTTCCAGAAGACCCCCTTCTTGGTTTGGGACAGAGCCTGCGGCCGGGTGCCGGGCTCCACAATCAGGACTGGCTGCCCATCCACGTCGCTCGGGTGGCTCAGGAGATCGGGTGGCCGGAAGGTCCTCTGGCCACTGGCCATCAGGGAACCCATCATGTCGTCCAGGCGTCCTGGCGGGCCAAGTGGCAGACACCCCTTCTCAGCCATCAGTTCCAGAGCCAGGAAGTCGGCCCCCACATGGCCAGCCCGCTGGTGCAGCGTGAGTGCCCCCTTAGTGGGGAAGTTCTGCCCACAGGCGTGGCACCGGAACCCCTTCTCCGCCAAGTGTGTGCGCTGGTGCTTCACCAGGTGCTGCTTCTGGGTGAAGCCTTTGCCGCATTCCGAGCACGAGTGCGGCCTCTCGCCACTGTGGTAGCGCAGGTGCCGCAGGAGGTTCGGCTTCTGGGTAAAGCTCTTCCCGCACTCGGTGCAGGGGAAGGGCTTCTCTCCGGTGTGGATGCGCTGGTGGATGCTGAGGGAGGACCACCAGGTGAAGCCCTTGCCGCACTCGCTGCAGATGAACTTCTTCACCCCCCGCCGCCGGCCTTTGGGCCGGGCCACCCAGCCGAGCCCCGCCTGGGCCTCCTCCCGCTGCCACGCCACCGTCTCCTTGTAGGCCTTCTTCAGCTCCCGGAAGGCCAGCTGGCGGTGGTGGGCGTGGGCCCGGTGGTGCAGCCGCAAGACCGCCTTGTTGCTGAAGCTGCGCTGGCACTCGGGGCAGGGGTGAGGGCTGGGCCGGGGCCGGGCGTGGGTGCGCTGGTGCTTGGCCAGGTGCTGCTTCTGCCGGAAGCTCCTCTCGCACCTGGAGCACTTGAAGGGCCGCTCCCCGGTGTGGTGGCGCTGGTGGCACAGGAGGTTGGGCTTCTGGCTGAAGTGCCGCCCGCAGGTGTGGCACCTGAAGGGCTTCTCGCCCGTGTGGGTCCGCTTGTGGATGTTCAAGGAGGACCTCCAGGCAAAACACTTCCCACATTCCTTGCAGGCAAAGTCAGCTTCCGCTGCACACAGCCTTGGGCTGGCCCTGCCCTCCCCAACTCGGAAGACCACCGCCTCGTCTCCCACCAAATCCCCCCCTGACTCCCCGGCGTCACAGAGGTCTCCCCTGCCAAAGACTTCTCCTTCCTCTAGTGAGACCCTCGCTGGGGCTGGCTGGATCTCCAACGCTTTGCGGAGTCGTGAAAAACTCCTCCGCCTCCCGACTCGCTGGCAGGTGGCGCCTCGCCTGGCGGGCTTTTCTGGGCCTCCGTTCTGCATCTCCTCTCTTCTTGATTTTAGCCAAGGGCGGGACATCTGTAAGATCAAAGCAGAAGCATTTTCAAAGGGGGCAAAAGGATCCCTTCGCAGTTTCTGACCTGGGATCTGAAGCAGCAGCCATGGCCACAGCTGGACTGGACCAGGCACTTGATCACCAAGCCCAACTACAGGAAGCTGACAAACGAGCAGCAGCAGCAGGGTGTAGTGGTTAGAGTGCTAGGTAACGGCAAAACCATTGCTTTGCTGTGCAATGCACCTTGGGCTGCTCCCAACCTACCCCCCAGCATGCTGAGAGGATAAAATGGAGGGAGAGGAGGGAGTCAGGTAGGCCACTCTGACTCCTGTGAAGAACAAGCAGGTTAAAAGTGACAGACAGATACGGGGCTGGAACTTGTGACTCCCGCCCCCTGAGGCGGCCCGACTGGTTCCCTTTTGCTCAGGCGGCCTCCAGTGGGGGGAAAAAACCCTTCGGTGGAAGGAGGTCTCTCTCTGCCAGGAGAAGCCCTCCTTCTCCACTGATGAAAGACAGGGTGGAATGGAGATCGAGGGTCCAGCCCACTGTTAAATCAAGCCCCGAAAAACCAGAGCTTTCCCATCTCACTGCATGTGTACATTGGCAAGTCACAGCTGACTTAGGGTGGCCCTGTGACAGAGGTGGTCTGCCATTGCCTGCCTCTGCACAGTGACCGTGGACTCCCCTGGTGGTCTCCCATCCAAGCACTCACCAGGGCCAACCCTGCTTAGCTTCTGAAACCTGATGAGATCAGGTTAGTCTGAGCCGTCCAGATCAGGGTGACTCCTGGCTTTCCCATGGGATTGTCCAGGCAAGAGAGATTCAGAGGTGGTTTTTCATCGCCTGCCTCTGTGTAGCAGCCCTGGATTTCCTGGGTAGTCTACCATCCAGCCTCTAGGTGGATTGAGTTCTGAAAGAACTGTAATTGGCTTCAAGTGGAGGAATCGGGCATCCCGGGTCTCCAGTCCAGCACACTTGACCATCACACTGCCCTGACTCTCTTTTTTCAATCTAGCCTTTCTGAGCATTCAGCCAGCGACCAGCATTCATTTGAACTCTTCAAGAGTTTCTGCTCAGGAGGAGAACAGCTAGATCTGACTCTAGGAGCCCCTCAGAGACCAACAAAGTTTGGGGGATGTCAACTTTCAACAGCCAAAGACAGGTCTCTTCGTCAACTACAAGTTGGAAAACCTTGTTCAAGTCTAACGGGCTCCTGGACTCAAGCTCTCTACTGTCGACCTCTGAAACTGCTCAAGGGAAGTTCACACATCCAGAGATAGGCTGTGCCTGGTGCCATGATGCCAGCACCTGTGGCAAAATGGTTCCCGGGGCTTACACAGAAACCAGCCTCTCTAAATACTGTGCTGAAGTTTCAACGGTACCACAATCAAGGTCAAGGCAGTACAGGCAGGAAAACAACGCTCCTCTGTTGCTCAATGCTGTTTTGTATTTCGACTCTGTCTCCAGCATTGCCTTGCCATGTTCCCGATGAAGATATCGCCTCCTCACAGCAGTTAGATTCTACGCAGTGACCTGCAAAAGCTGCAACAGGCTAATGAACCAACCTCCCCCTGCTGAGACAATATATTTTTAACGTCTCGCCCTGCCCTGGGGGACTCCTGGTCTCTGGATTGTGGCTTAAGCCTCCAGCGGTTCTCCTTGCATTGCTGGGTTAGGACAGAAGAGGGCAGTGAACAGATCCCAGATCCTGGATGCCTCCAGCGGAGGAAGGCACGGAAACGGATCTCCAAAGACCACGTGCCTGGCCCTGCCCCGAACACACAGACGCGTAACATGTAAAGCCCTTCGGAAAGCCCGGACTCGGAGAGCCAGCTGGTCTTTACTGCCCATCCAGCTACACACCTGCACCCATGTCCAGGAGGGTCTCCTTTGGTCCCAACTCTCTCAGGTTCCAGAGGCCGAGCTCTTCTATCGGTTCCATTTCCCATTACGCCAGATCCCCTGGTGAACAGAGACACAGGCGTCAACACGGAGGAGACTCCTCCACCTTCTCCCCGTCTCTTTAAGGCAGGAAAGAAACCCAGGGGAGGGGCCAGCCCAGAACATGCACCAGGAAAAAAGAGGTTTGAAGAGAGAGCTGCGTTTGCCTTCTCCTCAGCAGGCAGGAAACTGAAAATGAAAAGGCCTGTGGGGCTCCGTGAAAAACAGGGAATGCAAAGCTGTCGTGCCAGCATGAGCCTACACTCATGGAAGGACGCGTGTGAAGCGGACAGCCTGCATTTGCCAGGGGAATGAGAGCCAGCGTGGCCTAGCGGGTGGAGAGGGGGCCCAGGATCCCAGGCAACCGAGGCTGGAGTCCTCACTTCTCCCATGGAAGTTCGCTGGGTGACTTTGGGCCTATCGCAAACTCACCCACGGCCCCACTTCGCAGGACCGCTATTGTGAAAACATAGAGGAGGGGGAAATTATGCTCAACCAGGATTTAAAGGAACAGGTGCCAAAAAACACGAATGCTCATTAGAGGGATGCCTTGCTATGCAGACAGCTACCTTGCTTTTCCATCTGCTGCCCCCCCCCCCCCCCGCCCCATGAGCTCTGTTGCAGTGGGGACAGATCAAGTACCAAGCACAAGAAGGAGCGCCATGTTTTGCCCCGCTGACTCTTGGGCTGTGGGGCCTCTCTGCAGAAGACACCCAGAAGGGGGCAATCTTTTCAGCTTCAGTAGGACTGGGAGGGCAGGACGACCAGAAGCAGAGAACAGGAAGGGGAGAGAGCCAGGCAGGGCGGGCACAACCGTCGTCGCCAGGCGCCGCCTTGGCAGGCAGAAGGTCCCAGGAGGTTCAGTCCTGGCATCGCTCAGACACCACCAGCCAGTGACGTATAGATTTGGGGGGGCTCTGGGGGGCATGGCCACACCCCCACCCACCCCCGGTGGTGTGGCCACGCCCCAAGCCCCACCCTCAGGGCTTATAAGCAGCTCTCCAAGGCCAGGGATAGCAGACTCCCCTGCCCCCCCAGCTGGGCTCCCAGCCGGCAGCCCCTTCTGCCCTCCACTTTGGGCAGAGGCATAGCTAGGGAAAATGGAGCCCGGTGCAAAATCTGAATTTTGCACCACCACCCCCCCATGGGCAGCCGCTGCGATGCTGCAATCCACCCCCAAACAGCATCACTTTCAATGGTGTTTCAACTAGGGAGCCCAGATTCTCCTTTTAAATCCACCTTAAAGGGAGAATCTGGGGTCCCTAGTTAAACAACATTGAAAGTGATGCTGTTTGGGGGTGGATTCTCCCACACCCTGAAACAGCATCAATTTCAATGTTTAAACTGGGGACCTCAGATTCTCCCTTTAAGTCCATGCTGAAGGGGTTGGATTTAAAAGGAGAATCTGGGGAAATTTGGGGAGCGCCTGCTGTCAGAGGTGCAATTGTTAAGCTAGCAGCACCAAAGGGTATCTTTAGAAGACTCTCCTGATTATACCATCCAAGTTTGGTTCAGGGGGTCCAAAGTTATGGACCCTCGAAGGTGTAGCCCCCACCTTCTATTAGTTGGAAAGGATGGGGGATGGGGGCACCCCCTTTGGGAGTCCTGCTCCTGGCTGGCCACTTCCAGCGAAGACATCCAGGGTTCTGATCCTGAAAACCTCCTGGCTGAGGGTTCTTCAGCAAAGGATATGGGGGGTCCCACCTCTGACCCCTTTCACGCTGCTCTGGCTCGTGCCCAAGAAGCGCATGCCTTCCTTTGACACACTGCAATTGATGCTGCAGCCCTTCCAATACTGGCCCCTTCAGCCCCTTGAGAGCCAGCCCTGCAAGGAAGAGAATTCCAAAAGGTTCCTTACCCTTCTCGTACTACAGCAAGAAGGCATGAGGCACGTGGTTGCAGGTATGCCCCAGGCCCTCAGGCAGAAGCCAAAGGTGTGTGTGTGGGGTGTGTGTGTGTGTTTCTGTTTCTTACTTTGCCCCACCCCAAAAACAACAGATAGACCAGGGGTGTCAATCATATGGCCCAGGGGGCACATCCGGCCCCTTTAGGGGGCTAATCAAGGCTGCAAGCCAGTTGAGCCAACCCCTCCCTTATTCCCAATCTGACTGGGGGTGGGGGTTGCCTCAGCAGGCCAAATAGGGAAGGGGGGTGCCTCAGCTGGCTGATGAGACAGACCTCTGAAAGTGGCCAGCCCACCAGCACATGCACCCAGGCAAGGCAGCCACCCCCACCCCAGCGCCCGGGCCAACCAAGTGACAGCCCGGCCATGTCTGGTTCTCGTAACAGAGGAGTTTGACCCCGCCCCCCCGAGCCAGACCCCTCCGCCCCAATCCAAGGCAGCAAACAGGTGCGTGCGGGCCCTCTGCCGCGGCGTTGAAGCAGCGCGGCGGGGCGTCAGGTGGACAGGTGTGCAGGAGCCAGAAAGGACCCCTCGGCAGCAAGGAGCTCCTCGGAGCAACCCCCCCCCCCCCCCCCCGGGAGACTCGGCAACTTTCCCCATCTGCGGCCCCCAAGAGACCAGGCCTGGGCAGGCGCCCGGCTCCGCTTAGCCAGCCCGGACAGGCGGGCACGCAGTTCTCCCCCGCCACCCCGCGGAGCCTCACAGCGGCCGCCAGAACGACGTCCCTCTTCCCTTCTGCTTTTCCTCGCCACCACAGCCCTGCGAGGTGGGCCGAGCGGGGTGTTCCAGACCAGCCCAGGGTCGCCCCGTGAGCTTCCGCGGCAGGAGGGCGGATTCGAGCCGGGGTCGCCAAGGGCTGCAGCTGCGGCCACCGGGGAAGGGGGGGCGCCTCCAGAAAACGAACCCCCCGCCCGCCCGCCCCGACGGGCTGCTTAGCCCTCTCCGCCCCGCCCCGCCTCCCCTCCCGCTGCCGGGAGACCCACCGAAGGCGCCCCCCGCGGCGGACCCAGCGGCCGGGGAAGCTCCGCCAGCCGGGGCAGCAAAGGCCAGCCTCCCCTCGGCAGGTCCGCCTCCGCGATTGGCTGCGCCGACGGTCACTCCGGCAAAGAAGGGCGGAGCGAGCAGGGTCGTAGGGGGCACCGGCTGCCGCTGCCGCCGCCGCCTATTGGCTGCGCGCCCCCCCCCCTCCGCTGGGCCAGTGGGACTGGAGGAGGAGCGGGCCAATCGGGAGGCGGCGGGAGCACCTCGCCCCTCCTCCTCGGCCGCTCCTTAACCCTTGCGCTCCCACGGGCGGCGGACCAGTGGGGGCGGGGCCAAATGTCCAGCCGCGGCTCAGCGCCCCCTTCGCCGGAGACGCGAGAGGGAGGGGCCGAGTCCTGCTGCCCCGGCCTGCAGGTGGGAGGAGACCGCGGGCAGAACAGCAGCCTCGCAGGGTGGGCCTGCAGGGGACACCCCCCCTCCCGCCCGGCCCAAGGCAGTCCGGGGCAGCTCTGCACGTGCCTCCCTCTCGCCCGGATCGGCGGCGTCTCGAGGGCCCCTCCAGCCAGGCGCCCAGCCCCGCGGAGCCCACCTGCCTGGCGCGGGCGTGAGCTCAGGGCGGCCCCGCAAGCTTCCGCACCCACCGCCCGGGGATAAGGAGGCGGAGGAGCTGCCCCCCCCTCCCTGCAGCTGCGGGGCCCCGGGGGCTACTACCCTAGGCCAGGCCCGCCTCCCCCGTCGTCACCCAGCCGCCCTTGCGGGGAAGGGGAGCAGGAAGGGGGCCTCCTTGGCTCAGGGAGACCCTGGGGAAGCTCTGGGGCGTGGCAACAGGTGGGCTCCTTCTGCAGAGAGAGAGGGAGAGGTCTTCTGGCCAGGCCGAGGATTTCTGGCCCTGCTGGGAAGGAGGCACTCTGCTCTCCCTCAGAGGAGCTCTGGCTCCCGGGGCCCCGCTTCTCCCCACATCCGCTGGACTTCTCTCGAAGGGGAGGTTCTAAACCACCCTCCCAATGCTGCCCCCTCCGGCGTCACACCAGGCTGCAAACACTTCCGCTCTTCCAAACTGCCATCTACCAACTTTATTTCTTTAAAGTGGATACAACAGGAACCAGACTAGCTTAGGTGGGGGTAAAAAGCAGGCGCTTCCTTCTGCCCAAACCAGCGCCCCTGGAAGCCACAGGGGTCTCGGGTGGTGCCATTTCTTTGTGCTGGGAGTTTCCCACATCCCAGCTCTGAGCTTGCTAGAGACGATGATGCCAGCCAGGCGTAGGCATGCATTGGTGCAGCAGTGCAAGTATGTCAGATGTGGGGGGCGGGGAGGTGAAGTCGGGGTCAGAAGGAATGAAGGTGTGGCTGGCTGCCATGCAAGACTCCTTGTGCTTGTCCGGCTGGCAGGTCCCCAACATTGTCTGCCCGGCGACAAGGGCTACAGGCATGACTGCTTCCATTTGCAAAAGCCTGCTTGTGCAGGGAATTGTTCCATTTAGGAAAAAGGTGAAGGAGTGATGGCTTGTTGGCTAGTTTAACAATCTACCGTGAGCAGTGCTAAACGGAGCCCTTGGCCAGAGCCTGCCCCTGCGTCCGGCCGCTGCCTTGGGATTGAGGCTGCCCAGAGGACAGCGGCGAGGGCTCCCGTCTTCAGCGCCAAAGTCCCAATTGCTTCTCCGCTCTTTCCCCGCTGGCTTGGGGGTGCTCTGCTCTCCCTAACGGGGACACTGGCCTCTGCCCCTCGCTCCCAAAGAGCCTTCCACCCTCTGGCCAGAGTAAGCCTCAGCAATGATTCACCAGGCCTCAATGGCAAGAAAACGCGATGTAATCATCATGGAGAACCAGTTATCTGAACTTCTGCAGAGTGCATTTCTGCCCTTACGAGTGCCAGAGTTGCTCCCCGCACATCACAAAAAAGGCTTAGCCCTACCTGGGTGTCCTTCACCTGTAAAAGGGAGAGGGGGACCTTGCTCGAGCTGGAACAAGAATTTGAGTAGGATGCTGCAGAATGTCTCAGAGGGAGTTTTGTGCATCTCTAGCTGCGCACTCCCAGCCTTCCGGGAAAACAAGGTGGCCAGGAGGCGTTGGGGCCGTGGGAGGCAAGGAGGCTGTGCTTCGTGGACCGGGGGGCTCGCAGGGGGCCTTTCAGCAGGGGGCCTAGTCAGGCGGCTGCACCTGGCGGGCCGAATAGCCCTGGAGAAGGCGGCCATCCGCCTCATGGGTGGTGGTGCTGACATTCCGGTGACTGCGCTGATGAGCGCGCATGTTGGAGCCTTGGCTGAAGACCCGGGGGCAGAGCGGGCAGGCGTACGGCTTCTCCCCCGTGTGGAGGCGCTCATGGGACACCAGGTTGGACTTCTGGGAGAAGCGCTTGGGGCAGCGGCTGCAGGCGTATGGCTTCTCCCCCGTGTGGATTCGAATGTGAGCCACCAAGTAGGGCTTGCAGCGGAACTGCTTGGCGCAGACCGGACAGACGAAGGGACGGTCGATCGCAAGCAGGGGCTGAGAATTCGCAGGCAGAGAACTCGGCGGCTGAGGCACCAGGGTGTCGTTTGGGAAGCAGGGGACCTGGGTGCCCAGCGGGGGCCGGTGGGCTTGGAACGCCTCTGTCCCGAGGGAGTCCGCCACCGGGCGCGGGGCCGGGAAGTGCTCCCCGTTCAAGCTGTCCAGTGGGTGGCTCTGTGGGAAAGGGTCTCGGGTGTGGATCTTCTGGTGGGAAAGGAGGTTGGGCTTGTGGCGGAAGCTCTTGCCGCACTGGCCGCAGACATACGGCTTCTCCCCGGTGTGGATGTGCTGATGGGAAGCCAAGTAGGCCTTGCTGCCGAAGGACTTGCCGCACTCCGGGCACTGGTAGCGCCGCTCGCCCGTGTGGACTTGCCGATGGGCCAGGAGGTTGGGCTTGTGCCGGAAGCTCTTCCCGCATTGGGTGCAGGCGTAAGGCCGGTCGCTGGCCAGCTGGGCCAAGGCTCCCGCTTTGGGCACTGACCCCGCGATCCCTTCCGCTGCCATGTGGACCAACTGGTGTGTGACCAGCTCCTCCCACCCGTGGAAGCTCCAGCCACACTGGTCACAGATGAACTCTCCGCTGCCGTGCAGCCCTGGAGCCTGGGGTCCCGGCAAGGGCTGTGGTCCGTAGCCGAGAGCCCAGGGGTTGAAGCTGTGGGCCGCAGGGGCCTGTTGGTGCAGAGCCATCTCAGGCCAGAAGGGCAGGGTGCCCTCCTCTTGGGGGCCGGGCCCAGGGACGTGGCCGGAGCTGCTGCCAAGGGGGCCCTCCTGAGGCACAGCGACATCTGGCGTGGTGGAGGAGTGTGCTCCGCTCTGCAGGGACAGCCGGGGCCACTTTTGCATGTGAAGACGCCGGTGGGCAGTCAAGGCCAGGCGACTCCGGAAGCTCCGCTGGCACCGGGGGCACTTATAGGGCTTCTCTCTCTTCCGACCTCGTTGCGTTTTTTCAGTGTCCCCGGATGTCCGGCCTGCCTCGGTTGGCCTCCGCCTGCCCTGGGACCTGGTCCTCTTGCGCCTCTTCCCTGCAGTCCTGGAATGGCGAGAAAGGGTCCCCCGCAACAGGCAGCGCGGCATGTCAGGAAGCGCAGGGGACCCTCGCATTTCCCGTTTAGGACTCGGTGCTCCATTGACTGCAAGGAGACAAGGGAAATGTCACAGGCTGGTCTCCACAACCCTGCAGAGGAGGCCACATGCTACGGCTCAGGCTTACTGATGGACAGGCTAGCAGCGGAAAATGACAATACAGCCAGGCTTCCAATTAGCTCCCTCCCATTTCCCTAGATGGAACCCTGACCCTACAGGCTGTGACCCACACGTTAGAACAATCACACTGGCTGCCCATCCCGTGGACTTTGTTCTGAAGGGCAGGATCTCCTCCACAAAGTAAGACCAAGGCCCCTCGACCCAAGATGCTCATTTGGTAGGCACATGAGACAGGGCCTGTTCAGTGGCAGCCCCCGATTATAGAACAAGCTGCCCAGGGAAATGGACCGGCTCCCCTCACTTCAGGAGGCAGCTGAAGAGACCTTTATTCATGACAGCATTTATTAGAACAGTCCTAAAATGTCATTTCAAAATTTGGTTTTACGTATTTGTATTTTATGTATGTGTATGCACTTTATATATTTCTATCGTAATTTGTATGCACTTTATATATTTCTATCGTAATTTGTATGCACTTTATATATTTCTATCTATATATTTCTTACACTCTGTAAGGAAGGAATCGACCAGATAAGAGGGCAGGGTAAAAGCCAAATAAAGAACTACTAATATTATAAATAAATAAAAACAAATAGGCGGCTGCTGCTCCCGGTGCCGACTTGAGACCACCAAATCTCTCTCTGAGGCGTCCCACCCTCCGCCTGAGGCTCTCTGCCCAGAGATTCAGCCTCAAAGGCCACTTGGCTCAAGCATTTCTGCCTCCTGCACCAGCCCGCCAGCAACAGGGAGCAGCAGGCCCTTCCCACCCCCCACCCCCTGGACTTCCTCTGTGAGGCCAGAGCATCAGGGGGAAAGAGTGCAGAAGAGCCAACACACATGCACACCCGCCACAGCCCCTGACAAAGTGCAGTGTTCCAAGCCCTTACCTGGGGAGCTGCTGTTTCCTGCAGCATACTGGGCCTCCCGTTGGGCCAGCCGGGACAGAAGAGCAGGAATGGAGAGCAGGCATTCTGCAGAGAGAGGGGCAGATGGGCAGCATGAGAACAGACGCCCCAACCCTGGCTGACTCTGTCGGCCTGACTGTGGAGCTTGTGCCCTGCTGGGTTATGGCAGGCCACTGAGTGTGGAACCAGCCCAAGCCCCAGCGGGGCCCCAGGAGCCAAGCAAGGCCCACAGTGGTGCATAGGATGCTGGGGATTAACTCTTGATCCCCAATGCTTCCTCTACATGCTCAAAAGTCCACCCCCAGGGCAGCAGCTCTGGGGCTGCCCGTATAGGGACTGCAGGGCCAACCTCAGCCCACCTGGCCTGCTGGCGCTGGTGTTGCAGAGTGCAGTCAGCACCTCCACTTGGGAAGAGAGAAGGACCAGCTCTCTGCCCCTCACGGTACCTGGGAGCAAGAAGGGGCCTGAAGTTGCCTTTGGCTCCGCTTTGTTTTTTGGGATGTCTCAGCACTGATCACAAAGAGCCCTGCTGGGTCAGACCAGGGAGGGTCCACCTTGCCCAGCATCCCGTCTCGCCCAACGGCCAACCAGCTCCTCCGGAGGTCCAGCCACCGGGCACAGGAGCCGAGGCCTTCCCCCGCAGTTGTTTGCTGGCCTTGGGATGTAGAGGCTGATTCGCTCTGGGTGCGGAGGTTCTCTTCAGACACAACGTCCAGACCTCTCCTCCTCCCCCCCCCTCCACGAATCCATCTAGCCCCCTTTTAAAGCTATCTTCCAACCATCAGAGTGGGCTGCAAACCACTCTAAAGGCATTACATTTCTACCTGTGTTAAAAACACGATTCCCCAAAGGGCAGCTAGTTCAGCACCAGCAACAACCCAGGAGGAAACGAGGAGACCTGTTCAGCTTTACCCAGTGAGGAGACGAGCTCGTAATTCTCCACCATGACGTCTTGGTACAGCTCCCTCTGCCATTCCGATAGCTCCGCCCACTCCTCTGGCGTGAAGTAGACCGCCACGTCCTCAAAGACCACGGGCACCTGCAGCGAGAAGTAGTCCCACTGAAGAACTCCCTAGGGCCAGACTGGTGCCTGCCGAGGCCCTCCACTACACCTGGATGGAGATAGTTTCAGAGGATGCCCGGCTGGCCTGCAGTACAAGAAGCAGGTTCGAGCCCAGGAGCACCTCAGCAACCAGTGAAGTATTTTGGGGGCATGAGCTTCCGAGAATGATCTGACAGGGACCTTTGTCTCTTGAAAGCTCACCTGCCGGACGTCTCTCTGGTCTCTAAGGTGCTCCTGGGCTGAGCTCCAACCAAGACAACAAGGCTCCTGAAGGTGGCCGGTAGTCTTGTTGAAGGCTTTCACGGCCAGGTTCAACTGGTGGTTGTGGGTTTTCCGGGCTGTGTGGCCGTGGTCTGGTAGATCTTCTTAATGTTTCACCTGCATCTATGGCGGGCATCCTCAGAGGTGTGTGTGAATCCAGAAGTGCTACGCACACACAACTCTGAAGATGCCAGCCACATATGCCAGCAGGTGAAACATTAGGAACAAGATCTACCAGACCACGGCCACACAGCCCGGAAAACCCACCACAACCAATAATCAGTGACCCGGGGCATTTTTCAGCATTTCTTGCCTATATGTCTGTGAAGAGATCAGGCCGGCTGCCCCCAGGACGGCCTCTTGGCCCCCCTCCGCGCAGCGAACTGAGCCCTGCGCCCCTCGGGGGACTCTTTGTCTCTCGGCTCTCTGACCTGGTCGCGGGTTGCGACAAAGACCAGCCGGAAACGTCCGAAGGTGGCTGCAAACAGGGAGGGGCCGAGGGCAGATCCCAAAGGATCCTCTGTGCCTCCAGATCCCAAGCAGATGAGCAAGGCCCGCCCTGCAGGTTCCCCTTCCTGAATGAAGAATCCAAACCTCCCCCCGCCCTCCTGCGAACCCAGCAGAGCCCGCTTGGCCCGGCCCAGAAGAGAACCGGGAGTGGGGGGGGGGGGGGCGATGCCAAGCGGGGCTCTGCGTCTCCCCCTCCCCTTAGGGGTGGCAATGCCCACGGCTGGCCAGCCTCTTGCTGCGACCCCCGCCCAGGGAGTCAGGGACACGTGCGCCACGGCCCCTTCCCTGCTCGCCTAAGGCCTGGGGAGCCACCGGGGGCTTGCTCCTCTTACTGCCCTCCCCCCTCTCATCTGTGCGAATGCTGCAGAGGGCGCCGCCAGTTTCTCCGGAGCCCCCGCCCCCCCCCGTTGGGGGCAGTAGGCAGGGGGCCCACCCCACCCACCCTCCCTCCCCAGCCTGTCCGGGGGTCACCGGGCCTACTTGGGCGAGCCTCCCTCCGGCCATCTCGCCCCCGGCTGCAAAGAAGGGTCGTGCCGTCGCCGCCGGGCCCCCGGAGGGGGCTTTGCCGCAGCCCCCCCTGCGCAGGAGGCCCGAGGAGGGAGGGAGGCCGGCGCCCCGGTCGCGGCCAGCCGCGGCTCTTCCTGCCCGCTTGTCAGGTTCACCGGCTGCTCTTTTGTTAGCCTTTGAAGATTTATACTCCCGCACTGCACGCTGGGAACTGTAGTTCTGCTGCCCGGAGGAAGGAGGCCCCCAACCCCGCCCGCACGTAGAATCATAGAGTTGGAGGAGACCCCCCCCCCCCCCGTCCAACCCCCTGCCAGGCAGGAACACTGGTTGGGCGGAAGCCCCCCTGCTGCCCCCGGGGAAGGAGGGAGGCAGAGACATCAGCTCAATGGAAGTGGGAGGTGCACCGCGGGGGCCTCCGCCTCCTCCACCCTGCGCAGCCAGCTGATGCCAGGGAGGCCGGCCAAGGTGTGCGCTTGAGAGTTGCGTTCAGAGGCTCACCTGCAGACGGCGCCCGCCCGTCCGCCCACCCACCCACCGTGCAGCCTCTCCCTCTGAAGCCCTGCCAGGGAGCCCAGGGCAGGCCTCCTCCCCACGGGGCCCGGGGCTTCCTGAGCAGCTTGAAAGACACCCCCTCCCCACCTGGGCCAGCGGTGACAGCCTCACCCCAAAGGAACTCTGGGTGGACAAGATCTGAAGGGCCCCCGGGGTGGGGGAGAGACACAGCCGCCGTCTGTCTATGTGGCCCCACAAGTGACGAAATGACCAGCAGGGTCTTCAGCGGCTGCTCCCCACCAGCTTCCGAGAACAGAGGGCCTTTGGCTGCCTCTGGGTCACAGGGTCCCCCTCCTTGCCCTGCCCCACAAAAGCCCCTTCTCCACCAAGCCAGAGCTTGGAGATGAAGCAAGCATTGGGCAAACAAGAACAACACTCCTCCCCAAACTGTAAGAAAGCCTTTATTGCAAACCAACATAGCTCAGAAAATAATAAAACATAATAATAATTATTATAATAATAATACATCTGGAATAGCCCTAAGGGGCCAGTCAGGGTTAATGGGATGGCGTTTCCGGAGGCCACTTGCAGAGGTGGGGGAGGGGTGCAGGCACAGGGTGGGGCTGGCGGGACTCCTGCCCACACCACGGAAGGTTGTCCAGGAACACAAGAGACGAGTGCAGCCAGGGGGGCGCCAGTTTCTCCCACTGGGCTGCCCCTTCTGCCCCCTATTCCGTTGGGAACGGCAGGAAGTCCTGGGGCTGCCAAGCGCTGCCTGATAAGACACCTCCTCTCTCCATCTACTCCACCAGGTCTTTGAGCCCCAAGTGGCAAGCACACCCTGGCAGGGTGGCACAAAGGACAGCCCCTCCGCACACAATGGATCTGCCGCTGCTGGAGGGCTTTTCTGCCAACAAAACAGATGTCTTGCTAACAGGTTCCCTGGCTGTGGCACAGGACTGACCCCCCTTATGCACTTCACTTCCACGATGGCGCTCTTTGGGGGGCCTCACCTTGCCCGGGGCACGTGTGCTCTCAGCCCGGAAGGCAGGGCAGGCGCTCCAGTGGCCACAACGCAGAATACGTACCTTCATGCAACACTCTGGACAGCAAATGCCAGCAAGCGTGGGAAGCGAGCAATGACAGCCATGGGTGGAATTAGTTAGCCGGAGTCAGGGGCCCTCCGACAGCCCCAGAACTGCTGCCCTCAGTGGTCACGAGGGACATCGGCCCACACGGGGGAGCTGCAGTGGTAAACTGGCAGCATCACCCCTCCCTTCTGCTTGCCCCTGCAGGAATTCATCAGGGGCAGCTTTTCCCAGCAAGGCCAAGGCAAGCACCCCCGTCCGAAGCCCCTGCCCAGCCGGTGGAACCTCGACAGCCACGGGACTGGGGGAGGTGTGCAAAGTGCCCAGCCCTGCGGCCCTCCCTGCTCCATGGGAGGCAGCCTCTGCTCCAATCCCGGCTCCCCCATTTTGAGGAGGGGTCGATGGCATGAAGGGCGGCTGCGCTGGGCTCACTTGGTGCAGAAGGAGTGGAATTGCCTTCCGGCTCTCACTGCCTGCCACCCATGGCAACCGCCCAGGCCAGAGGGGGCTCAGCAGCTCCTGAGGGAGAATTATCTGCAGGCCAAAACCCTCAACGTCTCCCAGCCAGGGCACTTCAGAACGCTGCAGGGGGAGCAGGCGGGGTCAGCGGACCACCAGCACCTGGGGGGGGGAGCTCCAGGGGAGGGCCTCTGCTGGGCATGCGGAAGAACGCAGGGCCACGCCCCGGCAGCAGCTCCAGCCAAAGGACCAGGCAGCACCCAACCATCTGGGCCACCCCGAAAGGACTCCCAGCATCCCCGCTCTCCTTTACCCACGGGCAGCTGTGGCCTCTCGGCTCCCTCCAGAAAGGGGTGCTGGCAGCTGAGGCCATTCCATCGTCCCTGGAAATCAACCCCCCCCTCCCTCCCTCCCACCGCCCAGCCCCAGGTTGGCTGAAGCAGCAAGCAGTGGAACGACTGCGCCTCTGGCTTCCTGGACCGTCAGGGGTGGACTTTCCTGCTGGTCCTGAAAGACGTGACCACATGCTGCTCTGTCCTAAACCCCAGCTGCATGAACTGGAAGAGCCCACCCCCATTTTAATCTGGGGCCATAGATGTGGCCTCTGGAAATGTTTCCAGACACCCGCTGTCAGAACGAAACGAGGGGTTTGCTTCAGACTGTTGCTTTTACACAACCCAGGTGGCTTAATTTGGCCCGGGAGGGACCATTCGGGCTCAGGGCAGGGAGGGCACAAACACTCCCCCCAGGCGCCAAAGGGATGTTAGGATGCCCTGTGGACCTGCACAGCCCAACTCCATCGTCCTTGTCGGGAGGGAGGGGGCTGGCACCGGCGGATGTTCGGACGTCGCCTTCTGAGTGGCACAAAGCACTTCCCCCAGTCAGTCATCCCACAAGGCCCTGGCAAGCAGAGGCCAGCCTCCAGAAGCTAGGAAACTCTTGAGCAGGGTGTCCAACTCTGGGGCTTCAGATGTTCGTGGACTACAATTCCCATCAGCCCCTGCTGGCATGGCCAACCGGGAATTGTAGTCCGTGAACTTCCGAAGCCCCAGAGCTGGACACCCATGCTCCAGGGGTACAGGAAATACTTGAGCTGCTCCCAAACATGGCAGAGCTGAGGCCACCCCTCCGCTTGCCCGAGAGCCTGTCTGTGCCCAGCCTCCGCCTCCTCCCTTCTCGGGCACAGCAGGGCCGCTTGGCCCCCCTCGCTCTTCCCAGCGGGGCACCAGAAATGGGCTCAGCCGTGTCCCTCTTTGCCTGCCCAGACCCCCAGGAGCCGATGTGTGGGGATGCGGCTGCCACCCTGTCCTCTGGGCTGCCGACCCTCCTCCTCCCCTGCCCATCTCTTCCTTGGCCCTGGAGCCCCAGGTTGGTTTGCAGCCAAGGATTCCCCACCCACACCCTCAGCCAGGGCCCACCTGGCACCACCCAGAATCGGAGATCTTAAGGCACAGACTCCTTCCCCCCCCGCCCCCCCACCGGTCAGGGGCTTCACCAGGTGCTCGACTGGCAGGTTGGGCACCTGCCTGCTCCTGGGCTCCTGCGGTCACCAAGACTGAGCAGGCTGCCCACTGTGCCAACGCACGGAGACGGCTTCTGTCCGCCAGGCAAGGACAGACTCTTCTGGACCGAAGCAACAAGGAAAGAGCAGGCAAAGCAGCATCCACAATGCACCGGGGGGGGGGGGGTCAAGAGGGCTGCCTGCGAACGTGGGGACATTTGTAAAGTGCTTCTGCTGCCGCCTCAGGCACCCGCTCTCCCCCCAGCTAGCCCACGCAGAGGAATGACTAGAGGGCGCACCCCCCCCCAAGCCCATTGGCACCCCCTCCTCTTTGGTCAACGCTTTCATCTCTCCCCATCTACACTTTAGACACTTCCAGGCTGTCTGCCAAATAGGGGCTTAGGAGAGGAAGAGGAGCGCCAGGAGAACTTCTGCACTGCTGAGCAGGGGCGGCAGCAGCGGGACACCCCACACCCTGGTGCCTGGAAGAGCGACTCCCCTCCCGCTCCTGGGTCAGGCCTGCCTTCCGGCATCACCATCAGCTCAAGGAGTTCAGCCCACTGGGGTGTCCCAGCAGTCTCACCCCCTGCTTTTGAAGCACACAGGCCGCTGCTCTCCTGGTCCCTGGCCGCTCCCATGAGGCCACAGCGCACCATTTGACAGGACAAACGGCCCTTCCCCTTCCAGCCCACCGGCACCTGCGACATCCTCCTTCCTGCAGCTCCAGGCAGCCAAGAGCAACGGGGCTCGCCCTCCGCCCTGCTGGGCCTTGGTGCCAGCCGACTTCTCTCACAACAGCCCCTTCTGCAGCGACTCCTCCGTTGGCTGCAGCCGCACTGCTCTGCCCCAGCCTGGTACAGTCAGATCCTCTCTCGAGAAGGAAGTTCATCACTTGAATAATCCAAGCATCTGAAGCACCACGACAGAGATGCCCCAAGAGGCTGGCTGAGGACAGGGAGGCTCCCGGGGAGCCAAGCCCCCCCCCCCCCAGCTCTAGCTTCTGCCCACCTGCTTGAAGGCAAGAGCGGGCACCGCCTCTGCTGTCCCTGTCGGCTCCGGAGCTAACTGAGTCCACGTCTGCGATGCAGTAGGTGGGGGGGGGGATGTCCTCCATAGCCACCTTTCCTAAGGAGTTGGGGGGCTCCACAGACACACTTGCACGGCTGCTGTCCCGGCCCTCCCCGACCGTCTCTGTCTCTTTCGTGATGGCAGAGCCAGACGTGCCGGGCGGGGGGAGGAAGAGCTGGCGGCTGAAGTGGGCCGGCCTTCTTCTGCTGGCCGTGGGGGGGACAAATGGTGTTGGGGAGGACGAGGAGGGGGTCAGTGGGGAGAAGCCACGTCCTTGGCACAATGGTCCCCCTGCGCAAGCTTCTGGAGGGAGGCGCCCACTCTGCTTCTGAGGAAGGCTTCTGCAGGAACAGGTCTTTTCCGGCGGGCGTCCCAAGCGGCCACGCTAGTCTCATGCCAGGGGACGGAGCAGCAGAGGCCACGGTTCCAGGTGGGTCCCAGCAAAGGGTTCCTGCAGCCTGGAGGGTAGGGAGGGGGCTCCTGTCCACGATACATGCATGAGCCGCGCTGCTCCCTCCCCTCGCAGTCTTTGCTTGCACAGCGCCCGTCTTTGGGGGAAGCTATCGCAAGGAGTCCGGGATGGAGCACAGTCTGGGGTTGGGGGCAGCCGGGTGGCTCTGGCCCCCCTGCTGGAGTTGAAGGGCCCGTGGAGGGCAGGGGATACCAAGCCAGGCCCGGCCAGGGGTGTCTCTGCTCCCCGCCTGGAGCTGCCCCAGATGTGGGGGGTGAGGAATGACCAAGGAGGCCCGGCTGGCGTGGCAGAGGCAATGCAGCATCTCGCTCGGGGCATCCATGGCGGAAGAGCGGGGGAGGGCGAGGCTCTTCTGCTTGGCAGTGACGGGCTGGGCCTGCCCCATGGGGACCACGGGGTGCGCGCTGGACGTGGGCAGCGCAGGCAGGCTCAGCCGGCGTTGGCAATGAAGCATCTCGGTGTGGGGATCCATCACTGGCGGGGGGGCGCTCAGCTTGGGCCCCTGCTCAGAACTTGGCACAACTCCCTGGAGGTGGGTGGGGGTGCCTGTTGCATGCGGACCAGGAGGAGGGGGGTCCCCAGGAAGACTCTGCCCATGGGGGGGTCCATGCGGGCCAGAGGAGGGTGCCCGATGGACGCCTGGAGTGGCATCCCCAGCAAGATCCTGGCAGGGGGCCGGGGTTGCCCGGTGGGTGACTGTCGCAGGGTCGCCAGAGAGAGCTTGCTGGAGGCTGGGGGCTGCCAGGAGGGCGCCAGACAAGGGGTCGGCCCCCAGGACCTGCCGGTGGGTCCTCTGGTGCGCACGCAGAGCCGACTCCCCCTTGAAGCGCTTGGGGCAGCAGGTGCAGGCATGGGGCCGCTGCTGCGAGTGGGTGCGCTGGTGTGCCGCGAGGTTGCCCTTCTGGCTGAAGCGCCGGCCGCAGGTGGCGCAGGGAAAAGGCCGCTCCCCTGAATGGATGCGCCGGTGGGTGATCAGGTTGGCCCGCTGGTTGAAGCGCTTCCCGCACTCGGTGCAGGCAAAGGGCTTCTCGCCAGTGTGGATGCGCTGGTGGGTGATCAGGTTGGGCCGCTGGCTGAAGCTCTTCCCGCAGACGCTGCAGGGGAATGGCTTCTCCGTCTGGCGGCTCCCGCGCTGCACGGGGGCCTTGGGCTCGGGGCTGATGAGCCCCTCCTGGACCGCGTGGGTGCGCTGGTGGGCCGCCAGGTTGGCCTTCTGGCTGAAGCGCTTCCCGCAGCGCAGGCAAGGGAAGGGGCGCTCGCCCGTGTGCACCCGCTGGTGGGTCAACAGGTTGGGGCGCTGGCGGAAGCGTTTGCCACACTCCAGGCACGGGTAGGGCTTCTCCCCGGTGTGGATCCGCCCATGTGTGATGAGGCCTTGCTTCTGCCGGAAGCACTTCCCGCAGACCACGCAGGCAAAGGGGCCCGACCCCAGCCCCTGGGGCGGGCGGCCGGGACCACAGAGACTCGGCTCGCAAGAGGCCACCTCTTCTTTCTTGACCCGGGGCTGGGCTCGCAGCTGGGCAGCGTTGGGGGTCAGGAAGAGCCCAGCTCGGGAGCTGTCAGGAAAAAGCTGGTAGCGCTCAAGACTGGCTGCAAAGCCCTTTGGGCCGCCTTCCTCTTCCTTGATGGCCTTGCCACGCCCAGCCGCTCCTGGAGGGGGAGAGGAGAAACAGAACGGGGGGGTCACCAAATCTGCTCAAGGCAGGACTCGCTGCTGCACATCTCCAAGGAGTTTAGACTGAAGCCCAGCTCTGCTCCCCTGGGGCCAAAGGACAGCCTGCTGCAAAACCTTCTGGTTGGCCTTCTAGAGAGTTTCAACACCAAGACGGTGCCTCATCATGGCAGCCGTCTGTCGGCTTCCCCACCACCCAGAGGCCAGGCCTCTCCCATCATGGCTCAGGCGCTGTGGAATGGGCTGCCTGGAGGGGTGGGGGGGCTCCTTGAAGATCTCCAGGAGGCGCTGCCAGGCCTGCCTCTTTGCTTGGGCTTTAGAGATTTGGATGGCTGGCATCTTTTAAGAGGGGGAGGGCTTTGGGGTGTGCTATTTTATTGTTGGCTTAGCTAGGGATGTTTTAACTGTTATTGTTAAGCTACCGTGAACCACAAGGAAAGGCGGGATAGAAACCATGCGGGAGTAACGCCTGACAGGGTGGACTGCGACTGAAGCCAACTGCTTCCGCTACAGCAAACCACGGAGCACGTTTTCATTATCCCGACCTGAAACCACAGCGGAGCAACCCCGAACCCCTGCACCAGGAGCCCTGTGAGAAGCAGAACTGAGAACTGGGTGACTGCTTTTTTAAAAAGGTGTTTGCTGTGCATGTGATTTTAATGCCCAACTGACAGATTTAAGATCGAGAGTACTATAGAATGTGTGCACTTTCGAATCATTGAGTTGGAAGAGGCCATCAAGTCCAACCCCCTGCCATGAAGGAAGATGCAGTCAAAGCACTCCCAATAGATGGCCATCCAGCCTCTGTTTTAAAACCTCCAAAGAGACTCCACCACCCTCCGAGGCAGCAGATTCCAAACAGCCCTGACCATCAGGAAGTTCTTCCTAATGTTTAGGTGGAATCTCCTTTCCTGTATTATGAATCCATTACTCTTTGTTCTAGTCTCTGGAGCAGCAGAAAACAAGCTTGCTCCCTCTTCAACATGACATCCCTTCAAATATTTAAACATGGTTATCATGTGAACCCTTCCCCTTTTCTTCTCCACACTAAACATACCCAGCTCCCTAAGTCTCACCTCATAGAACATGGAATCCAGACCTTTTATCATTTTGTTTGCCCTCTTCTGAATCCGTTTCAGCTTCTTGAATTGCGGTGCCCAGAACTGGACGTAGTATTCCAAATTCCAATGCAGAAAAGAGTGGTACAATTACTTCCCTCGATCTAGACACTATACTCTTATTGATGCATCCCAGAATTGCATTGGCTTTCTTGGCTGCCATATCACACTGCTGACTCATATTCGGTTAGTGGTCTACTAAGACTCCTGGATCCTTTTCACGTGCACCGTTCACAAGCCAGGTGTCACCCATCCTATATCTGTGCATTTCTTTTTTTCTGCCTAAGTGTTGAATCTTACATTTATCTCTGTTGAAATTTGTTAGTTTGGGTCCAGTTCTCAAATCTGTTCAGATCACTTTGAATTCTGACCCTGTCCTCTGAGGTATTAGCAGCCCCTTCTAATTTAGTGTCTTCTGAACCAGGAAAAAAACAGTAGACCAAAACAAACCCATCACTTTGCACAGTTTTAACTGCTTCTTAAGAATATGTACGTGTTTCTCGTTAAGACAACAGCTGCCTCGGGAACAAGACTGCAGCAGGCAAAGGGTTCAAACAAACAAGCTGTGCGTCCATCCCATAATTCCTTTGGGAAAAGAGCAGAACACCAGTAAACCTGAGCAAAAACAGAGACGCTCCAGCCCGTCAGTTGCCTCCCAAGAGACCCCGTTACCCACCTTGGCAGGAGCCAGTGCACAGCTTGCTTTCCTCGGCCTTCTGGCGGTCTGCAATGCCCAGCTCTTCCCACCGTTCGAACCAAGACAAGCCTTCGGGTTTGAAAAAACGGTAGCCTAATGCAGGGGAAGAGAAGAACTGGTAAGACTGAAGATGCGATCACTGAGCTCAATGCAAGCTAACAGCAGATGAGGGAGGAAAAGGAACAGGAAACATCCCAAAGGACAGAAACTTGTCTTGTGGGAAAGACACCCCCCCACACACACACACACACACAACACAGCAGGAGGGATAGAACTCGCCAGGAGCCCTTCCTTATCTCCAAGAAGCAAGCACAGGTAACAGCACCCGCAAAAGTTACAGACAGCAAATTATCTCAGCTTAACTTAACAACATTCACTCTTTCCACCATTCAGGTACATCATCAGACCAGAACTTTAAAGCCCTACACGGTTTGGTACCATCTTCTCCTGTATTTAATATCACAGGGGAGGTTCCTCCTGACTGTCTCACCAATCAAAGCTCGTTTGTTGGGTTTGTGAGATGGGATCTTTTCTGCGGCAGCCCTACAATGATGGAACCACCTCTCCAGGGAGTGCCCCCCCCCCCCGGGTCCCTTCACGCCCAGCCCTCAGGAGGCAGCTGAGGAGGGAGTTCTTCAGGGCCACTTTTGGTGAAGTTTACTAGCAATCCTGAATTGTAATTTTAAATTTAACGTTTTTATGTTTATGTATTTTGTATATTTGATCCACATTGTAAACTGCCTTGAACTCCATCAGGAAGGAAGGCAGCTAATAAATGTTTTCAATAAATCAATAATGTCTGCAATTTAGTTCTGCGTTTGCAGTTGAGATACAGCTGGTTTCTGTGTTCCGTGCACCACTTCAGGTAGTTCCAGCCTTGGACTCCCTTGGCTGCATGTGGGCCATCTGGCCTCAGAGAACCTGAAGGCCAGGAGGTGAACAGGAAGCAGCCAGGTGAGGTCATTCCTATAGCACAGAAGCAGAGCAAGGACTTCCTTCAAGGTCTTGGCCAGGTGATTAAGCTCAACCCACAGCTATGCAACTTCTAGAAAAGAGCATTACTTTTTAGGGGGATGGTAAATGGATCTGGTAGAAATACCGCATTTATTCCTGCTACCAGTAAACACACACATAAAGCAGCCAAACTGGTGGGAGACTGTGGCCTGTGTTCACTCCCGGCATAATGTGAAGATACTGCAGGGCAAAGCAGGATTTCGAGAAAGCTGAGCCCGGGATGGAAGGGTGGGGCCCAGAGACAAACCCCCCCCCCCTCAGGATTCACATGTGGCAATAAGACCAAGTGTGGCTCACCTGGGCAGGGGTCCTGTGGAATCCCTCTGGCAGAGTCCAGCTGATCACCAAGACATGGCTCTCCGGCACGCTCAATCCGAGACAGGAGATCGGGTTTGAGAACTGGATACCCTGTATAACAATACAGAACCCAGACTCACCAACGCTGCTTGAGACAGGGTGGCCCAGTGCCCGCGAGAGGTCTGATTAACTGGCACCTGCTGGGGCAGCCAACTAGGAAGAAAGCAGAATGCCAGAGATTCCAGGGGTTTTCTCCCTCACAAATCTCCTCCAAAGCCAAGGCTTCATGCAGGACGGTCCACACGGCAGCCTGACATCTTTGACCAGATGTGGACACAGCAACCATCGCTCCTGCCTAACAGCCTCCAAGCAAGAATGTGGCAACACCCATCGGGGGGAGGGCTCCCAACTCCTCCCTGCACTGGACAGGGAAGCTCCGGCTGCTCCCCCACCCACCCACCCACCCACCGGCACCAGATTGCAGCCACTTTGTGCTGCTGCTGCTGCAGGGAGGGGAGAGCGCTGGCAGTCTTGTCTGCCAGGAAACTGGCCAGCCCTGCCGACAGAAGGCCTTGCTTGAGCACAGCCCACCACAGAAAGGTCTCCAGCCCTACAGATCTGACGCAGAACAGGGAATGAAGCATTCTCCCCCACCACCACCACCACCCGCCAACATCCCTGAAAGGAAGTCAAAGACATTTTACCCAGGGAAGTGACCAGCTCGTAATTCTCCATCACCACCTCCACCAGCTTCTTGCAGATGCTCCAGGGACTCCTCCAGGGAGACACAGTCCAGGAGGGGCTCAAGCATCACCTGCTGCAACACACAAAGCTGGTCAGCGCTGCCTTGCGCAGCAGAAGCACAAGCCACACGGCCAGGGGTTTAGACAGGGCTCAGCAGAACCCCACCAACTGGATACATTCTTTGTGGAGCTAAGGGGAGGCCGGGGAGATGCACAACCCACCCACCCCTCCAGCTCCCCAGCTGAAAGCCACTGTTTATGGGCCGAGACACAAATGAGGAAATGTCCCTGTTCCAAAAAAACACGCGTACACGCACGCGTTCCCCGTTGGCCTATGGGGGAAAGGAAGAATTAAACAAACTGCACTAAGCTGAGCCCCTTGCGTGTGCACCCACCTGGGCCAGGCAGCAAGGTGAAGAAAGGCCACATGTAGTCCCCAAAAGCTCCATCCCATGGCTCAGGCTTCCCTTCTGTCATCCTCCCTGGGCAGCACCCCCTGTGGGCGTTTCCTGGTGCAGACCTCCAAGGAGGGAAGCCCACGCTTCACTTCAACAACCTGAAAGGCCAGTGGGACTCACCTTGCGGGTGCCACTATTCGAACCCTCCTGCTTCCTGCTTATTTTTGCTATGTTTTCTGAAAGGCTCCTGGCCAAGCGGAAGAGACAGAGAGGGCACAGAGAGCAAATTGGGGTGGGGGTGGGTGGGTGAGTGCCTCCGGGGCAAGGCTGGCTGATCTGCACCTTCATTCAGGGTGTTTCCCCACTTGCCACGCCCCCCCTATGCCGCACGCTGCTCACAGCGCGTGCCATTTCTGGTGCGTGCCCAGAGCGCAAGGTCATCAAAAGGCGCCATTTGGAAGCGTCATTTGGAAGAGCAGCGCCATTTGGAAGAGCAGCGGCAGCGTCGGGGTGGCTGCGTTGTCACTGCCCCTGTAGTGGGGAGTGCCGGGGGAACCCATGCTACTTGCCTACAGTAGCGCGGGGCAGAAGGTAAGTGGGAAAACGCCCTCAGTCTCCCTGCATACCTCATGGATGCTGCTCTGCTGTTCCACCACGCAACAGGCCCAGCCCAGCGAAGCACCACCTGAGCTCAAGACCACGGCCTTTCACGGGAGCCTGAGGAAGGAAGGCCGGGCTGTCCTAATGCTCACGCAAAGATTAGGCCCAACAAGAGACACCTTTTCATTGCATCTGACAAAAATGCAAACTGCAACTTTTCCAGATAAGGATGGGGGGAGGGAACACACTAATCCCCCAGAGGGGAAGTTATAAATGCCCAGGGCCAGCCCTCCCTATAAAGCAGGAAGACCGGCTGCTCCCTCCTCTACAAGGGTCTTGCACAGCAAGGAAAGGGAGGCCAAGTCATCCCCCCAGAGAAAAAACTAAGGAGCCTTTGGAG
Source organism: Sphaerodactylus townsendi (assembly GCF_021028975.2). Taxonomy (NCBI): domain Eukaryota; kingdom Metazoa; phylum Chordata; class Lepidosauria; order Squamata; family Sphaerodactylidae; genus Sphaerodactylus; species Sphaerodactylus townsendi. The sequence goes on along the minus strand of NC_059435.1, from coordinate 78,310,687 downwards.
CTTGCCAATTTAGTGATATGACAACTAAGGTGGAGGAGACACACAGAGAGTCTGCAAAATTATGCAGGGTGCAGAGAAAGTGGATGGAAATCTTCCCCACAAATACTAGAACTTTGGCACTTCCAGATGGGCCACAGAGTCAGGCCCAGCTCAGGAACGAAATTCATTACAACGATGTGGAGCAGAAATTTCCCAAAACAGAATTTTTTCCAATACAGCCTCTAATCCAGATTCAGCTGGATATCTGGGGTGCTCTGAAGCAGCAGAAATAGGTTTGAGTCCAGGGGCAGCTTTAAGACCAACAAAGTTCCATTCTTGGAATAAGTCCCCAGGTGCATGCACATGAAAACTCATGCCAAAAATAAAACTCTGTCAGTCTTAACAGTGCCCTGGTCTCACACTTTTCCCCTACAGCCTCTGCTTATAATTGCCAGAGCAGTTATGCTGCAAATCAATGATGCCGGGTGGGCTAAACATGGGATGCGGAGGAGAGACACATCCCAATGCTTATGCATAACCCAGAATTGGAGGAAGTGCACGCGCCCTCTTTTGCATGATTTTTACATTATTTAAATTTGTCTAATGTTATTAAAATTATTACAGGAAAAGGTTCCAATTCAGACTTCACTGGTCTGTGATGCTGTCCCACAGCTTCTGCAAGCAGAGGAGCCACATCCAGAAAAGTCAAGGGGTCCCTCAACAGCAACCAGAACCTGCATGTGCAGAAGCAGCACTCAGTGCAAGGCACGCTGCAGCGGTTGTAGCAATAATGTCAGCTCACAGAGCTTCTGGTGCGCTGTCCCTGTTGGAAACAGGATGCTGGATAAGACGGAGTTTTGTCCTCACTCCACAGAACGATTCAGCATTCCAGGCCTGAAGCCGCTCTCCTCCTCCTCCTCCTCCTCCACAGGAAGTTCCTTCTTCAGTTGATTGTAAGACCAACAGAAGATTCCTGCAAGTCTTTCCCCAAACCCACCATTCAATCCTTTCTTTTACAATCCAGTCAAGAGTTCCTGGGAGACACCGAGTTATTCAAAATTGTGCATATTCTAGGATTTTGCCCAAACAAGCAAGCTGGACTCTGACGATCTCAACATTCTATTCTTTTCTAATAAGAAAGTTGCCTAACTATCCATCAGTCTGGATGCAGATTCACTAACTTTTCTCTCTGAGAGATGTAAAGCATCCAAACGGAACCAGCAAACTGAGTCACAGCCCAGGGATAGGAGGCCAGGCCCACCCACTACTTGAAAGGAACAAGGGTTGCTTGGTCAGGTGGGGTCCACCTGCAAAACTGCTGCAGTAGGAACACACCTGAGCAGCCTGGATCTTGGACAGCAACTCACCACTTCTCTATTATCCCTCCGGCCCCCTATCCGTGCCCTCAGCCTTCACCAATTTCATTCATTCTCTTACAACATCCAAGAGACGGTCACTTTGATGACACTGCTCTCAACCCCATTCACCTGCCAGGCAGAAAACTCACCATCACCCCTAACTCCAGTGCCAAAGGGCCCCTCCCTGAGGGCTTAGGACAAGATGGGGGCTGGGGATGAAGTCCTACCCCTGGCACACCTCCATTCCAAGACTGTCTTGTTGGGGGCGGGGGGGGGGGGTAGCCACTGAGTCTTGTCACAGCACGGCTCTTCCCACATGTCCACCTCAGTGTCTCAGGCCCACCACACAGCCACAGAAACTGGGATCAGTCAAGCAGCCCCACAGCAAGGCGGCCCTCAGCAGATGAAACTAGATGACCATCGACAACTGGGAAAGCCAAACCCCACAGAAGCAAAACAGCCAGCCAAGGAAGGACCTCTTTTTCAGAGGAGAAGGCTGATTTTTGCACTGAATCCCTCGTCAGCACCAAGCACATCAACTGTGCGTCCCGTTCACCACAACTGGCAAAAGACGAGAGCTGTCAAGGCGGGAGGTGCGGACCACCCACTGGAGAGATTATGCAGAAGCCAGCGAGGTCCCCAGAGGAGCAAGCATGGAGAAAGGGCCGGCCAGGATGAAGGTTCCATTTCTCAACCCCTCTTCCAGACGAGCTCCGTCCGCACCCACCTACCCACCAGGTGGACCTGTTGCAGCCTCCGAGCAGCAGAGGAGAAACGAGCCATTTTCAGTAGCCAGCCCAGAACTATTACAGCCATGCCCCAAGCGGCCACAGAGCCCTTTCTGATCCCTGCTGTCCACCTTGAGTCACATTTTGCAGCGAGGGCAAACTGTCAGGGCTTCTGAGATCTTTGCTCCTTGCCAGACTGCTAAACCAAATCTACTTGCCTGGCTGGAAAGTGATGCTGGTAACTGAGACTCTGAATCTTTTCCCCAAAACCAGCCGTGGGCGAAAGACAAAAATGGGGAGCCGTTTCCTCAAGAGGCCGGAGTTCCCATTAAAACGTCCTCACCTCAACATCCCACAATTGCAACGTAGCAACCTGGCACTCCAACACAGCCCCCGCTGACCTCCCACCTGCAGAAGGCTGGACCAGGTGGCCCCTCTGCTTCTGGAGGCCAGGGGAACCAGCAGATAAGGAGGCCAAAGAGAAAGCCAGCCTGGCGCAGGGGTTAAAGGGTCAAACTGGGGTTTGGGAGGCCGGCATCTGATCCCCCGCCCCCCCCCCGCAAGCCTGCAGGGCGATCTTGGGCCAGTTGGTCACTCTCATCCTAACCTGCCTCGCAGGGCTGTTGTGACTATCAAATGGAAGAGAGGAACTGTGCTGCTACTGCCCTGAACGTATTATGGAGAGATACGAACACATCAAGGCTGATTCCAGGCGCAGGTGGCAGATATGTCCGGAGATTGTTTTTTCTAGGGAAAAGATTTTGGTTTCATTCCTCCAGTCCCGGGGGTTGGGGGCGGGGGGGGGGGGGCCGTCGGCCAGAAACAGACTATCCCGCCCTAACCTACCTCGCGGGGTTGTTGTGAGGCTAAAGGGGAGAAGCGGAGAACCACGCGAGGCGCCTGGTGGGAAAGGCGGGCTGCAGGCGAATTCAGCGGGGAGGGACGAGGCGCTCCTTGCGGCTCTGGGGCCCCCCACGCAGGAACGGCTCCCCTCCGGCGGCGGCGGCGGCGGCAACGCCACTCGGCCCCGACCCCCGCTCCTCATCGCCGCGGGCGCAGGCGGCTCCCCCCTAATCCCAGAAGGCGCCCTGCGGCTCCTCCGCCCGCTCCCCGTCGAGAGGGGGGTCCGAGAGGGCCCGGCGGCGGCGCCCTCCGAGGAAACCAGCGACCCCGCCCGAGAGCCCCTCCCTCCCGCCCTCGCTCACCAGGCCTGGCGGTGACCCCCTGACCCGGCAGGTGAGGTTGCCATAGCAACTCCGCGACGGTCCCGGCCGTGGCGGACGCGAGGGCCGCGTCACCGTCGCATCATCGCCGGGGCGGTGACCTCACGCGTTGACGTCACGTGCCCGCCGCGCGGCGGTGGGGCGAGGCCACCTTTCTCTCTCGCCACGGCTTTTTTTTTTTCCCCTTAACGACTACGAGTACCCGGATGAACGAACCGGAAATGGCCGCTCGTCTCGCCCACCCAAACTCGTACTTCCCCGTGTTTTCCTTCAGGGCTCCAGTGCATTGTGGGAAATTGAGTTCCTGCGGAGAAGCCGGCCCACTGGCAGATCTCGCGATGTTTTCTCAGGAGCGCGAGATCCCGTAAGAGGCTCCACGGGAGATGTAGTCCTAGTGTGGTGGGGGGGCGGGGGTTAAGAAGTAAAAACCTCCGGGAGCGCGAGGAAGAGGGAAGTGCTGCCGGAAGCCCTGGGAACTTTCCCGGAAGTCTGGAGAAGGGAGAGCGCCACGTGACCCTGGAGCTTTCCTGGGGTTACTTACTAGTGATCTGCTGCCCGTAGAGAACAGCCTCTGCGGAGGACGCACCGTGGTTGCTTTGGAGGGGGGACTCTGTGATATCCGGCCCGCCCCTCCCCAAGTTCCGCCCTGCCAGTCTCCATCACACCCTCCCAATCTCCAGGAGCTGTCCACCCTGAAGTTGGCAACCTTAGGTTCGAGTCCAGGAGCACCGCAGAGATCTCAGCGGGGTCTGATGCCTTAGGGGGGCTGCCCAAGGGGGCTGAGCTCTGCAGCCTGGAGGTGGGCTGTCGTTCTGGGGTCATTCAATGCAGCTGCCTCCATTCCCAGAAAGCGACCGAGGCCATTGCCCTTTGAGGCTTGTGGCTGCCACCCTGAACCAGCTACACCGCAGGGAATAAAAGATGGGTGAGCTTCTGCTAGCCCTGGAAACAGAGCACCTGTCCCTTCCAGCCATTGTGATTCCAGCAGGCAGGTGAAGAAGGGCTTGGATTTGCACCCTTTCTCTCCTGTAAGTGGCCCTTTCCCCTTCCTCTCCCCACAACAGACACTTTGAGAGGCAGATGGACTGACAGAGTTCGGAGAGAACTGAGACTGGCCCAAGGTCACCCAGCAGGCTTCATGCGGAGGAGCCAGGAATGACACCTGGCTTGACAACAGTGCATGTGAAAGGGACCTGGAGGTCTTAGTAGACCACAAACTGAACATGAGTCAGCAGTGTGATGTGGCAGCCAAGAAAGCCAGTGAAGTTCTGGGATGCATCAACAGAAGTATAGTGTCTAAGTCTGGGGATGTAATAGTACCACTCTATTCAGACCACACTTGGAATACAGTGTCCAGTTCTGGGCACCTAAATTCAAGAATATTGATAAGCTGGAAAGGATCTAGAGGGCAACCAAAATAGTAAAAGGTCTGGAATCCATGCTCTGTGAGGAGAATCATAGAGTTGGAAGAGACCCCAAAGGTCATCAAATCTGACCCCCTGCTATGCTTGGGGAGCTAGGAATGTTTAGTCTGGAGAAGGTGAAGGGGTGACTTGACAGCCATGTTTCAATATTTGAAGGGATGTCATGTTGAAGAGGGAGCAGGCTTGTTTTCTGCTGCACCAGAGACTGGGGCACAGAGTAATGGATTAAAGATACAAGAAAGGAGTTTCCACCTAAATATTAGGAAGAACCTTCTGATGGTGAGCACTGTTTGATAGTGGAATGTGCTGCCTTGGAGGGTGGTGGATTCTCCTGTGGAGGTTTTTAAAGATGGTCATCTGTCAAAGGTGTTTTGATTGTGTGTTCCTGCATTGCATTGGTTTGGACTGGATGGCCTTTAGGGTCTCTTCCAACTCTATGATTCCACAGATAAGAGTTTGCGCTCATGTGGAGGAGTGGGCAATTGAACCCAGATTACCATGTTAGAGTCCACTGCTCTTAACCACTACACCACACAGGCTCCTATTTTTCTGCACAGAGTCTGCATACAGTTTTTGTTTGTGTATATTATTCTATGTTTGTTTCAGGTTCATGCATCCCTTATAAGGTGTCTCATCCTATTAATTGTGTCAGTTTCTGCTTTGTAGTCTGGTCTGTCAGTGAAAAAGGTGGACTATGAGCATAATAACCTGACTGCTTAGTTTCCAAGATCTGGTGAGTCTGGGCTATTCAAGCTGCTAACAGCCAGTGACCGTCCTGAAAAGAGCTAGTTGGAGTCTTTTGATGGAACTGTCTATGCAAGTAACGTGAGAGATGAACTTCTGCTTCACCCCTCTGGCACCAGCTGCATCATGCAGGGGGAGAGGATTGAACTGGGCAGCAACAACCTGGCTGCCAAGGTCATGAACAAGTCCGTGAGAGAGAACGCCCCCACCCCCCACCACCACACACACACAGAGCAGTGCTGGGAAATGTGAGGCTCCAGGCTTTCCGGCTTGTTTGCAGAAGCTGCGTGCTTTGCAGATCAAACACGGTGATCGATTCCTGAAAAAAGCCAAATGAAAACAAACTTTCTAGTAGGGCCTCTTCCCTTCAGGAGGGGACCACCGGGAACGAGGAAAGGCGCTACTTGAAATTTTGAAATGATAGAAGGAAAAGTGTCCTGGGAAGTAAAGATTCCCAATTATGAGGAATTTGAATCTTCCAGTCCTTTTTGAATCATCGAGACATCTGAATGTTACCATTCCAGCCATTTGAAGTTCCAGGTCATGGAAGTAACTTGTGGGGGAGGCAACTCCTCTCTGCAGGCCACAGGTTGGAAAGGTCTCAAAGGTGTGTGGGAGGCCCCAGCAGATGAGGCTGCCAGCAAATACCCTTTGGAATGTCTCAGGTCTTCTCCCTCAAATTATTCCTCTGATGTCAGAAGTGAGGGCCTGGCCAGGGCCTTCCCAGGGGTGGCACCAAGCTCCTGTACACCTTCCCTAAGAGAACCTTGCGGTGTTCCATTCCTCTTGGCTTTTGCATGCTCAGCTAAAACTATTCTTCTCTGACAGCTGTTGGCGAATTGGTTGCCTGCCCCTTTTCTCCTTTAAATTGCCGAGGGACGATGTGGGTCTGTATCTTTTGTGCTGCTGAGGGGTGATGGGTAATTCCCACAGATCTGGTGGTGACTGTCCTGAGCCACGCCCCTGCCTGCTAGGTTTGTGGCAGAGTTTCCAACTTTGCCTTGGGAAATCCTTGGAGATTTGGGTAGTGGAGCCGAGGGGGGAGCAGCGTTTGGGGAAGGGAGGGGGCTCAGCAGGGATATGATGCCATAGAGTGCCCCTCCCCCTTCTTCAAATCAGCCACTTCCTCCGGGGGAAATGATTTATCTAGTCTGGAGATCAGTTGTAATTCTGGGAAACCTCCAGGCCCCAGCTGGAGGTTGGCAACACTAGTTCTTGGGGGCATCATTGTTTCACATTTCTTAATGATTTTGGGCCATTGTTAGCTTTGGACTGAACACTGGATGAGTACTGTTATGCAGATGCGTGGGAGGAGGGGGGAATGGCACCCGGGGAAACACCTGCTCCAGCCACCGCTGCCTTCCTTGCCCCACTTACCTTAGCCCCGTGGTGGCGAACCTTTGGCATTCCAGATGTTATGGACTACAATTCCAATCAGCCCCTGCCAGCATGGCCAATTGGTCCATAACATCTGGAGTGCCAAAGGTTCGCCACCACTGCTAGCCAGTGGAAGCCTGCTGCGGACCGGGCTGAGGGGTACCCAGCCAGGCTGCTCCTTTGGCCAGCGGAGGCTCCATCGGCTGAAGGAGCAGCCTGGCGAGGTGGGCCCGAGGGGAGGGGTGTGGGGGCAATTCCCCACCCCACACATGACCATCTGGCATGTGCCCGGGGACATGTGACCTCTCTGCCTCTGCTGTTATGTAAATGCCATCTCATTAACAACCTGGCAGAAATGTTGGAGGCTCCTCCTCCTCTCTGAAACTGGAGCCAGTCAAACTAGGGAGGAGGAACTACGGATGGGGGTGGGAATCCAGGTGGGTTGGGTGGGTGTTTCCGTGGAGCAGGAGATCTTTCAGCCCACTTTGCAGAATGAATCTCCCTCGGAAATGGGGGACAGAGAAGGGTCCTGCACGGTTGACCTGCTTGCAATGGTCCATGTTGTCTTCTTCTTGCGAGTCCCGCCTCCTGCAAGGCTGCAAAGGCCACGTTCGTTGGGTCCTCCATTTTCTCCTCGTAGGAGTCTCCACTGGACACTTAAACCCTCTTCCAAGCCCAGCAGTCTTGCAGCTCTGCCCACTCTTTGGCAGGAAGGAGAGAGCTGGTGGTACTCCTTCGGTGCTTTTGCCACGAGAGGAGGAGCCACGCCAGGCTGCTTCTCTGCCACCCTTTCCATACGTTTGTAGCAAAATAGTTTTTCATTGAATGGATTGTTATTTCTTAGAACATGTCTACCTCCTGTCTTTGCTGCAAATGAGACCAGATCTGGAAAAATCTTGCTTCTGAGAGGTTGAGTGGCTGAGCCTCTTCTTGGCATTCGGAAGGTCCCGGGTTCAATCCCCAGCATCTCCAGTTAAAGGTCCAGGGAGCAGGTGGTGGGAAAGATCTCTGCTTGAGACCCCAGAGAACCGCTGCCGGTCTGAGCAGAGGCAGGATAGTCCAAGCACAGGCAGGGTCATGGAGCTGCAGTCGTCCTGCTTGCAGGCTTCCTGGAGGCACCTGGTTGGCTGCAGTGTGAACAATCCGGTGGACTTGGGAGGCCTCGGTCTGATTCAGCCGGGCTTTTCTTTTGTTCTGATGATTCGGTGTCGGCAGCTCCATGTGTGCATGTCTTGTGCAATGTGGAAGGGGCTGTGGCTCACTGGCTGAGCCTGTGTTTGGCTTGCAGAAGGCCCCACGTTCAACTGCTGGCATCTCCAGTGCAAAGGGTAGACTTCACTGACCATGGTGGCCCAGAGGCCTGATCCAACGGAAGGCAGACTGGTGTGTTTTGTTGTGTTCCTGCTCCCCTTGGCCTCAATTCCCTCCCCCCCTCCCTTCTGACTGCTCTTTGCTCATGAATCAATACGCTGGCCATTGGAGAGGGCAGAGGGCAGGGCGAGGGTAGGGCCTGTGGTTGGGGCATCTTCTGGGGAAGAAGTTAATGAATTATCAACAGAGGGGCGTCTGCTTGTGGATGGTCTGAGAAACAGATCCCGGGGCAGAGAGGAAGACGAGGAGGATGAAGCAGCTGCTGGTGCTCTGCTGGGGCCTTCTGGCCTTGGCCGGCACAACCCCCTCGCCCCTGCAGACCAGGGCGCTGCAGATGGTGCTGGATGAGTACCATAACAAGAGCCACGTCCAATTTTTTTTTAAGCAGCAATTGATGGCTGAGCGCATGGAAACGGTGAGTGGGCACCCCTGCGGGTGTCACCTCAAAAGCCCTCCTAACGAAAGCGGCACCGGTTGGGGAGAGAAGCCCAGAGGCCTGTCTGTCTGCCCTGCTGGGTCTGCAGTTAGTGCTGCCCACCCCGGGTTGTCTTGGACTGTGTAGGGTTGCCAATCTCCAGGTGGGTCCACCATAACAAACAAACAAAAAATGGGCCTGGGCACAAAAAAGGCAAAGCCATGCCACTCTGCACCAAATTGGTTTCTCATCTCACAAGAACCAAATGAGTTTAAAGAATTTCTTAGTCCTAACATAACTGAATTTTCTTTTCTTCACCAATAGGTTTACTGAAAGTCAACAGTGCAATCAAGATGACTGTCACAATATTCTCATAAATATTAAATTTAAACCTTTTTGTTCTTATTTCTTAAGTAACTCTTGCATCTGCGAGGCATGGTTGAATGGAAGAGGCATATATTCGCACATGTGAAATGTCGATTTTTGGGATATTTGATTTTTGAAGTACTGTTACATAAGAAATAGGCACAAAACGGTTTAAATGGAATATTTATGAGAATATTGTGACAGTCTTCTTTATTTCACTCTTGACTTCAGTAACCTATCGGTGAAAAATAGAAAATTCAGTTATGTTAGGACTGAGAAATTCTTGAAACTCATTTGGTTCTTGTGAGCCGAAAAGCTACACGGAGCAGAGTGGCATTGCTTAGCCTCCAGGTGGGACCTCGGATCTGCCAGAATTAGAACTGGTCTCCTGAAGAAAATGGCTATTTTGGAAGTGGTTCTCTGGCATGATCCCCCTGCAGAGAGCGACACATGGGGGGTGGGTGGGGGGTTACAGTTTGCTGTTGTTCGGCCCTAGAAGCTAGAGGGTTTCCACTGTTGGTGGAGTCTGTAGCTGGCTAGATCAGCCTCTGCACCAGCCATGGAGCCTGAGGCTCGATTGCAGCATGATTCCGGAGAACTCTCCAGTGGGAATTAGGGATGCCAGCCTCCAGGTGGCCCCTGGAATTATAGCTCATGTCCAGACTGCACAGATCGGTTGCTTTAAAGCAGTGATGGCGAACCTTTTCAAGACCGAGTGCCCAAATTGCAACCCCAAACCCGCTTATGTATCGCAAAGTGCCAACACAGCAATTTAATCTGAATACTGAGGTTTTAGTTTAGAAAAAACGGTTGGCTCCGAGGCGTGCGTTACTCAGGAGTAAGCTTGGTGGTAGTTGGTGGCTTTGCTTTGAAGCAACCAAGCAACTCTTCCAATGGGTGAATCACGACCCTAGCAGGGTTCATTCAGAAGCAAGCCCCATTGCCAGCAACTGAGCTTGCTCTGAGGTAAAGGATTGCACTTTAGTTCTTCGCATGAAAATCAGTGGGGTTTAACAGCTTTTAACAGGATTACCTACACTGCTTCCCGAAAACTAGGTCTTAGGTTTAATGCTAATAATCGAGCCCAGTGGCCCAGGCCGGCCTAGATTGGGGGGGGGGGGCACTCTGTTTGTGCGTGCCCACAGAGGGGGCTCTGAGTGCTACCTCTGGCACCCGTGCCATAGGTTCGCCACCACTGCATTAGAGGGTGGGCTCTGAGCCCACTGAGCCCCCCATCCTCCCCAGGCTACATCCCCAAATTTCCATGAGTTTCCCAGCCTGCGTCTGGCAACTCTACCTCCCTGACAGGGAGGGAGGGGCCTGGAAGTGCTCACAGGGCAGGAACCACAATGGCCTCCCTGAGTTTCTCAGAGCTTCCCCGCAGGTAGGCTCATCCCGTGACCCCTTGGCTGGGAAGGGACACCTGGTGGCGCTGACTCTGTTCTGTTTGGTTGCTGCAGCTCCCGATGGGGACCTTCGTGGACCTGGAAGTCGATCTCATTCAAACTCTCTGCAGGAAATCGCAGCCAAGGATACCGAACTGCCAGATCAAAGCAGGCGGGGTGAGCCAGAACACACCCTCCCGAAATGCCCTTCAGGCTGCCCTCTCGGTCACTGGTAGGGCCAGATTTCTTTTAAATATGATGGTCTTCTTTGGCCACATAATAGACCCAGGGCCCCGCGATATCTGAGAGATTCTTCTTTCTGGAGTGCGCCCTAATCCCACACTGGCTACTGACAACGGCCCTTTCCTCGGACGCCAGGAGCCGCCAGCTGGGACGAGGGTCCTGGGTGTTAATCTGATCCTGGCGGTTCGTGGAGCCTGTTCCAAGTCCCCAGACTTCTGGCAACCAGAGCAGGACTTCCCCAGGGCTGGCCACAGCAGGACGAACCGTTCTCCCCTGGCAACTGGCAAAGATCCCACCTGAATGAATATCTCATTGGACCAAACGATCCAGTGAAAGCAGAGCTGTTTCCTAACCTCCCGAAGGCCTTGCCAGGGACTAGCTCCGGATTCCCCAGGATGGAATAAACAAAGGGGAGAATGGCACCATTAGCGGCACAAATCTATGGGACCCAGATGCACTATTTCTTATGGTATCACACACCCAAATGCTTTCACGTCTGGAACCCAGATATGTCATGTGGTTCAGCCACCTCTCTGCCGTGAGCGTAACCCTGTGGTGGGGGGAGAGGCACCCCGTGTCCCCTGGGGTATTTCTAGCACTGTTCATTGCCCCCTTTGGAGCTTTGCTTATCTCACCAGCCTGGAAAACGCCAAACTGTATGAAGTCATTTATTGTGCAAATGGCTGCCTACGAAGCCTCCTTATACTGAACCATACTGGAGGCAGCCCGGAAGTGTCTTGGGCAGAGAAGATCCTTGGGCAGAGATCTTCCTTGATCTGAGATTGCAAATGCCTTAGCAGACCAGGTGCTCAGGAGCAGCAGCAGCAGCAGGCCGTTGCTTTCACCTCTTGCACGTGAGCTCCCAAAGGCACCTGGTGGGCCACTGCGAGTAGCAGAGAGCTGGACTAGATGGACTCTGGTCTGATCCAGCTGGCTTGTTCTTATGTTCTTATGAAGGGCCTTCCTCAGCCACAGCAACCTTTGGCATGGGAGATGCTACAGGCTGAACATGCAGGGCTGCCCAGCGGGTGCTTCTGCCCTCACCCTTGTCTTCTCTTGCTTTCTTTCTGTGCTCAGAGGAAGCAGAGGTGTCTGGCTTGCTTCAAATTTGACGCCAGTGAAAATGTGTTGGACAAATCCATGCGGTGCCTGTCGCAGCAAGCTCCGATGTTCCAGGTGGGCCTTTCCCTCCCCTCCCCTTGGCCTGGCCCATCTGGCTGGCCTGCCTCCACACTTCACGGTCAGGGCCAAAGGGAGGAGGACGGGAGGCAGCTAGAAGGCTTTGGGGCACGGGAGGCAGCAGGTCGCTGGGTGCGGGGAATTGTGTTCTGCCTGCTTGGAGACGGTGGCTATTACGACATGTCAGGTCCGAGCTGAGCCCCAGCAGGATCAGTCCTCCCCCTCCCCTGGCCCCCAGCAACAAAAAAGCCACCGCGTGCACCCCCTAAACGACCCTTCCCTCACACTGAGAGAAAGAGAAGGCTGGGGTGTGGGGGAGGAGGAACCCCCCTGATATTTCCAAAGGTTTTCATCTCCCCCCTCCCTTCCTCAAGCCTTTATGCATCTTTGACTGTGACGAAAGGAGCAGCTCTCTTAAGAGCAGTTTCCACCTTGAGCAGAGGTGAGATCCAACCAGTTCTCACCACTTCTCTAGAAGTGGTTACTAATTTTTCTGAGTGCCAAGAAGGGGTGACTAAAGCAACCTCCCTGCCCAACGGGGACTGGAGGGGCGTGTGTGCGGCGGCGCCACTGTTTGAATCCCACCACCATCGGAACCTGTTATTAACATTTTTGGATCCCACCACTGACCATGAGCCTTCAGAAAAGACAGGCGACGTGTTTCAACAGACAGAACTGTTGGGGCAGAAGCGGGGGGGGGAGGGGGGCTGCAGCTGCAGCTTTCGAAAATATGGATTGAAAGGGTTCTGTTAAAAAGTGGCTGCCCTCCCCTGCTGGGTTCTCCCCGTAAGCAGAGCCTGGGGGTGCAAAGAAGTCTTCGCTGGAGCCCCCCTGAGCAGGGAGGCCGAGCGAGCGAGCGGGCACAGCCACCCCCAGCAGGGGGCCAGGCAGGCCTGAACTCCTTGCCAGTTTGGCTCAGGGCTCCCCTACCCCACCCTTTTGGTTGCCCCACAGCAAGTGAAGAAGAAGCAGGCCCAGGACTGTGGCCAGGTGAAGCTGGTGGGAGAAGAGCATTACCGGCCCGGCGTGTTTGCCTTCTCCAAGGGGCTCCCGGAGTGGGCTGACTGAGGGGGCTGCCTCTGGTGAGTGCTCTGCTGGGGAGGAGTCACGGTCCTTTTCCCTGTAGGAAGAGCGCTGGGGGAGGGGGTGATACCCCTGGGCCAGTGCTGGGGGGGCGGGGGGTTGTGGGGCTCAGCATGGCTAAGGCCTGGCAGGGCTCCGTCACCGGGTGTGGTGCTGCCCAGAGATGGGCCACACTGAATGGCAGGAAGGCACACTGAGGCCAAGCGGGTCTCTTGGGCAGGAAACTCTGCTGCAGGGGGCGGCGTCTGCTCAGATGGACTTTTCCCCAGGGACATTTTGCTAGTTGGGCTGCCCATCAGCTGGTAGGGCTTTTTTGGGGGGGGGGGGGGAAGGGTCAAGCAGACACAGAGGAGGGGTGGCACCCAGGACCCATTCCATTTTCTCAGCCTCCTGCTGTGCGCTGCTCCGGTCATTTTCCTTCCCAGGCCCGGACTGATCACTGTCTGGATGGGACCATGTGGAAAAGTCAACAGAGTCCAGGCCTGCTAGATGGCCCAGATCCAGCCGGAACCCTCTCTGCTCGCTTCTTCTCCCCACAGTGAGCAGACCCTCCATGACCTCCAACCAAGGAAGGCAGCAGCAGCCCAGCAGAGTGACCACCATCCGGGGGGAGCTCGGCCCCCACAGCAACAGGACCACCAAGCCCCAGAAGAGCCTGCCATTTTCTCTGCCTGACCTTTGATCTCTATTTACTCCCACAATAAAGATGCCAGCAGAGGCTTCACCTGCCGGAGGCCTGGTTTCTTCAAATGGGACTGGGGTCTTGTGTGTCTGCCCACTCAGGCAGTTCTGCTCCTGAAGCACTCAGGGCCAAAAAAGGGGCAAAAAATCCAAACTTCACATACACGCTACAAGGGTCAATGCTATCAGTCACAGACCAGGAAAGGGATTTGGGCGTCTTGGTTGATAGTTCCATGGGAATGTCAACTCAATGCATGGCAGCTGTGAAAAAGGCAAACTCTATGCTGGGGATAATTAGGAAAGGAGTTGATAATAGATTGTCATGCAAAGATTGTCATGCCCTTATATGGAAACGCTTGAGTCCTGTGTTCAGTTTTGGTGCCACATCTCAAAAAAGGATATGAAGAGATAGAAAAAGTGCAGAGAACGAGGATGATTGAGGGACTGGAGCACCTTCCTTGCGAGGAAGCTGCAGCGTTTGGGACTCTTTAGTTTGGAAGGCTGACTGAGGGGGGGATAGGATTGAAGTTTATAAGAGTATGCATGGGGTAGAAAATGTTGACAGAGAGAAATTTTTTCTCTCTTTCTCACAATACTAGAACCAGGGGGCATTCATTGGAAATGCTGGGGGGAAGAATTAGGACTAATAAAAGGAAACACTTCTTCACGCAACAGGTGATTGGTGTTTGGAACATGCTGCCACAGGAGGTGGTGATGGCCACTAACCTGGATAGCTTTAAAAAGGGCTTGGACAGATTTATGGAGGAGAAGTCGATCTATGGCTACCAATCTTGATCCTCCTTGATCTGAGGTTGCAAATGCCTCAGCAGACCAGGTGCTCAGGAGCAGCAGCAGCAGAAGGCCATTGCTTTCACATCCTGCACGTGAGCTCCCAAAGGCACCTGGTGGGCCACTGCGAGTAGCAGAGTGCTGGACTAGATGGACTTTGGTCTGATCAGGCTAGTTCTTATGTTGGGCCCTGCAGAGCAGACTCCTGGGCCGGCTGTCTGCTCTGCCGAGGGACGGCAGAAACAGACGAGGCAACACTCGTCTCAGAACAGGAGCTGCTGCCTGTGCTTTGGGAAGGACGAGGGGGGCTGAGCAGCTTCCTGGCTGAGCGGGCGGGTGGAGGCGCTCTGCATTCTAGGAGGCTCCACTGGACCTTCTCCAGCCTCGCCCAGATCCCAGAGACAGCAGGAAAGAGGCGGAGATCAAGGCAGGAAGGCAAAGGCACCAAGCGTGGGGGCTGGAAAACATCCCATTTATTTCACAGGAAAACTTGAACAGTGCTGGAGCAGGGGGTGCAGAGCCCACTCCCTCCCCCCAAAAACTCTAGAGCCCCAATCCTTCCAAGCTCAAAGCACCAGAGGCTTCTCCAGAGCCTCACGGGGCAGTCCTGCCCACCCTCACCCGCTGTGTACCCACCTGAGGGCACTCTGGGCTCACCTTCCTTGATCTCACTGGCACCTCCCACCCAGACCCACTCCCCCGTGGGGGCAGCTGCTGCCCTCCAGTCATCATCCTAGAGATGTGGTGGCGAACCTTTGGCACTCCATATGTAATGGACCACAATTCCCATCAGCCCCTGCCAGTATGGCCAATTGGTCATGCTGGCAGGGGCGGATGGGAATTGTAGTCCTTAACATCTGGAGTGCCAAAGGTTCGCCTAGAGTCCCCGTTGGAGCAGCCACACTTTGGCCATAAAGCCACAGGCAGATGGGAAATGGGGACACTCGGGCACAGGATCCTCCCAAGGGTGAGGGAGCTCCCTTTGACCTGGGTGCCAGGCTAGGGTGGCAAGGGCCAGCGGGGGGCAGCAGGGAAGAAAGCCTTCCTGCACTGGGTCTGTCTGTCTGGGTCAGAATTTGATGGGCCTCTGGGAGGATCCCACAGGGCCCCAATGTACAGCAACCAGGCAAAGGCAGTGGGAGCATCGAAGTCAGTTCTGCCCGTTGGTGCGGAGAGGCCAGGCAGGGTTGAAGCCACCAAAGGGCAGCCTCTCCAGTGCCAACCGGCCGGCATCCCAGGGCAGGGAAGGGTGGCTCTGGCTGGCTGGCCCATCCCGTTACATCCATGCTCCAATTCGCACAACCATTTGTGTGCAGTTGTCCCTGATGGCTGCCAGAGGAGGTGAAGTCATCATGGCAGCCCCGACAAGAGTAGTCAACCACCTGCCAGAACAGGGCCCCTTGTGGTCTTGCGCATGTCAAGAGAATTGAGGGGCCGGCTCTCCTAAGCGTGACCTGCCTGGATTTGCCGCATGGAAAAGGGGCTGTGAGAATCAACCCAGGTGACAGGCTTTGATGGGGTCACTCATGAGGAAGTGCCCCATGTCCCCAGCCCTTGAGATCAGAGAGCCTCCTCATAGGAGTTGATGGTCTCAGCCCAGGGCCCCGGGGTGGAGACCGGTGGCCACACCGTCCTGGCAAAGGTCAAATCTTTTTGGAGTGGCTCAGGTGTGCCAGCTCCCCTCCCAAAGGCCCTGGCAGTGGGGCCTCAACAAAACCCACCCAGGATCCCAGCAGCCCGTTTGCTCGGGTTCCCAGGGAATCAAGTCGGATGGATCCCTCCTGCCAGACACCTCCAGGGGTGTCTGGCACCCCAGATGTTCATGGACTACGATTCCTATCAGTCCCTGCCAGAATGGCCAATTGGAATCGTAGTCCATGAACACCTGGAGGGCCAGAGTTGGACACCCCGGCTCTAGCGTAATGTGAAGGGAACTGGAGGGGATACAGGAAGGAGCAGGGGCCGGGGCTTTGAGGCACCTCAGAAGGATCCAGCGGCGCCCCGGGAGATCAGCAAGGGCTTCAGGGATCGGGCCCAGCTGGCCAGTGCCCAGGGGAGGGTCTTGGGGCCCAGGCCCACTCAAAAGACGTAGGAGCTGGAGTCTGGGCGGATGTTCAGGGCCCGCTCGGCCTGGGTGATGGTGTCGTCGGCTCGCTTGCTGAGCTCCCTGCACTCCTGGAGGGCCTCGCTGAACTGCCTGTAGGCCTCTTCCATGATGGAGCTGCGGCGAGTGGGGCGGAGGTCCCAGTAGCCGTCTGCCACCCAGGGTTTGGCCGAGCCCACGAGCTCCAGGACCCCGGCCCCGCCACTGCCGGGGAAGCGCTTGAGGGAGCTGTCGAGGTCCTGGCACAGCCGGTAGAGCTCGCTGCCCCGCCCCGAGACCCTCTCACCGTCGATCACCTTGACGCCGGGGAACATCTCGGCCATGGTGGAGCGGTAGCCGGGGGAGGCGCAGAGGGGGTTGCTGAGGCAGCCTGCGGGGCTGCAGAGGCGCACGCTCTCCAGGTGCCGCAACCCCGCCAGGCCCTGCAGCTGCTGGAAGCCGCTCAAGAGGTTGCCGGCCGCGTTGAGGCTCTGCAGGCTCTCGCAGCCGGCCAGCGGCTCCAAGGTGGCCACGCGGTTGGCGGAGATGTTGAGGACGGCAAGGACCTTCAGGGAGGCCAGCGGGCCCAGGTGGGTGATGGCGTTGCCGGAGAGGTCCAGCCACTCCAGGTTTGCGCACTCGCCCACACAGCCCAGGTCCGAGAGGCCCAGGCCCCGCAGCTTCAGCAGCAAGATGGACTCCAGGTCAAACTCGCCCGTCTTGGCCTTCAGCAGCTGGGCCGTGATCCGCAGCGCCTCGGCGGCCTCCTCCGCTTTCTCCCCCCGGGCTTCCATTCTGGGCAAGGAGGGGGGTCTGGCACGGCTCAGCCCTGCAAAAGCCGGCTCATCTCAGGGCTGCCGGGTGAAGAGGAAAGTGGGCGCAGATCACAGGAGCTCCTGGAAGAGAGGAGAAGGCAGCAGGATCAGGGCCCGGCCAGGGAGGAGCAACCAGGAGCAGAGCAAGCGTGGACGGGCCCTGTGTTTGGTCTCATGGATCAGAACTTTTGCCCCATCACAGCCAGAAACGGGCAACGGTTCTTTGGGGCCTCCAGCTGGGATCTTGCCCAGCACCCACAGGGTTCCACCCGGGGGCAGGCGGAGCCAGGACCCCTCCCCCAGGAGCAGCAACAGGGTGAAGCTGCCTCCTCCTGCGGACTCAGAAGGGCACCAGCCGCTCCCCAGCGCCTGGCGGGCCACCTGCAGCCGGGTCCTCTGGGCTGGAGATGCTGCCTGCAGGGGAGTGACCTTCTGCAGGCCAAGGAGAGAATTTGCCCCTGAGACATCCCCCCCCCCATTCCCTGTGCGGGGGATGCATGGCGGGGGAGGGGGGGGAGGCGGGATCTTCTGGCAGCGGAAATGCTCGTCCAGGTCTGCGCAGGCGGGAAAGGGTGAGGGGTCCCTGCCTCCCCTCCCCTGCGGCCCGATCCCCCCCTCGAAAAAGGCGCGCGACTGACGGTCCCAGCGGTTTGGAGGCCCTGGGGGCAGAGTGCGGTGCCAAAGGGGGTGGGTGGGAGCTGCCCCCCGCCCCCACCCCCGGCCGGCGTCTCGGGCTGAACCCGGGTGGGGGAACCCGGCAGGAGAGGTTTCAGCTCCGCCCCTCTCCCCCCCCCCGACTGTGCAGCGGCCGGCGCCTGCGGAGCCCGAGTAGGGGGTGGGGGCAGGCAGTGTCGCCCCCCAGCCCCCGGCGCGGAAAGCGGTGAAACCTCCGACGACTGCCCCCCACCCCGCCCCGCCCCGCCCCAGGCCCCCTTCCCCGCAGGGGGGCCCGCTTCCCCCTCCTCTGCCCGCCCCCTCCGCCCTCACCTTGTCGCCGCCGCCGCTGCTGCTGCCGCCGCCTCTCGCGCTCCCCTCGCCCGGCGGGCCGCCCTGGCAACGCGCGCTCCCCGCAGCAGCCGCACTAGCCGGGCGGGGGCGGGGCGGGGGCGGGGGCGGAGCCGGCCGCGGGAGGGGCCTGATGATGCCAAGGCCGCCCTCCCCCCTGCCCGCGGCCTGGGATGAGCCGGGAGCCGGCAGGTGCGCCCGGGGTGGTGGTGGTGGTGGTGGTGGTAGGGGGCTGCCGCGGGGCTGGTGGTCTGGAGGGCCTCCTCGGGACCTTCAGCCGCGCTCGCCGGGGCCAGCAGTCGTGGTTGGGCCGCCGTGGCCTGGCCAGGCAGGCACCGCTCGCAGCCTCCGTGTCTGGACTGTCCGGTGGGAACAGGTCCTGCCTTGCAAGGGGGTTGTGCGGGCAGACACCGGGCAGAAAACAGTGACGTATTAAAAATGCTGCCGGGAAGGCCAGCGGGAGCCCCCCTCCTGACGCTCCCACGTGCCCCAGGGAGAGGACTGGACTGGCCCTCAAGGAGGCGGCCGGCCGGCCCCCAGGGGGTCGGAGCAGGCCGAGGTCCGGCATCCCTTCGGGAGTGACCAGCAGGAGGAGGAGGCCACGCAAGTCAGGAGGGAGGGAAGGCGGCCCCGGGTCCGGGCCCTGCCTGCTGCTGGAGCCCCCTGGTCGGCCGCCGCTCGTCTAGCCCGGAGGCAGCCTGCTCCGCTGCACAGAAGCCAAATGCATTGGACAGACCAGCTTCTCTCCTGGGGGTGGAGCTGCCTTGCCTTGCCATTCCCCGCAGAAGGAAGGGGAAACAGCAGTGACGGACTCTGGAGAGATGAAAGGAAAGATGGCTGGGACGGGGCGGGGGCGGGGGTCAGATATGTTGGGGCACCCGTGGGGGTGCCCCCCAGAGGCTCGGGAATGCCCCCAAAGGCCTTCATCACTTCCCTGCCGAGTTCACCCGAGGTGATGGTGGTGGGGAGGAATATAGTTCTTGATTGGCAGATCCTGCCCTTCTCCTTCTCACCCCACCCGGGGGACGACAGCGTTGGAGGGCGCAGGACCACCCGCTAGTATGTTTAAACTTCTTCAAACATTCACCAAACTAGCTTCACGTGGCCACAGCTGGAGTGGAAAAACCCTAAATCATGATTTCCAGAAGTCACAAAAGCGCCACCACTTCTTTAGTTTCTAACCTATTTTAAAGCAGGATTTTTTTCGGGGGGGGGGGCGCTGAAGGGGGAGAGAGCCTGCAGGACAAAGGTATTGATGCCACCCAGTGGACGCTTTTTAGCGCTTACAAATGTTTGCATGTTGCTGCATGGAAACCAGTTCTTACTCCTGCGGTTCTTGGCTGCTTGTTTACCCCACACCGGCCTCCGTCTTGTTAATTCTACACTGAACTTTCTTGCGTCAAACCTTTCATGGGAAGAGAACAGTCCTTTATGACTTGAAGGAAAGGCACCCGTTGAGCTGGCTAAATTAGCCCCAGGGAGGCGTTCGCTGTGGGGACCCCAGGGCTGCTCACTTTGGAATAATTACACACTGAATACACACACTGGTTACACACCCCGCCCATTTTGCAGGAGGACGCTTTTCACAGTTGAGGTGCCAGCATTCAATTCATACTTGCTTGTCAAGGATAGCCCTTTACCATGACACAACAGCCATGCAGATCAAGCAGAAGGCAGCTACAGGTCTATCGAAACTAGGACAAAGAGGCTTAGAGACAGCTTCTACTCTAGAGCTGTGGCGATGCTAAACTCTGCGGCTTCGTGTGATGTGTTTGGGGCTGTGTAGGGATGGGTGGAGGAAGGGGAAAGTGAGGATGGGGTATGAGTCTGGAATTGTGTGCATCGAGGAATGCTGCTGTAGATTTCGTTGTGCGTGCACAATGACAATAAAATGCTTATGCTTATGCTCAACTCCAAGATTTCCTCGAGATGTGATAGAAATTTTCTTGACTACCCTGCCCATCAGGAAACCTGGGGGCTCTTTCTTTCTTTCTTTCTTTCTTTCTTTCTTTCTTTCTTTCTTTCTTTCTTTCTTTCTTTCTTTCTTTCTTTCTTTCTTTCTTTCTCTCTCTCTCTCTCTTTCTTGCCTCCCTCTGGAAGACCCAGGTTTAAACCTCCCCTCTGCCATGGAAGCTCAATGGATAACCCTGGACCAGTTATACACTCTCTACCTTACCTACCTCGCAGAGTTGTTGTGGCGATAAAGGAGAGAAGAGAACTGTATTAAATGCTTTGGGTCCCCACTGAGGGAAAAGTGGAATAAAAAAACAACCCTGAAATAAAACAGACTTGGGGCAGAATTTAATTAGTTTATTTTTGTTTATGTCAGAAAAAGCATTTTTAAAAAAATGTAATTTACATTTGCCTTATGCTACTAAAATGATTTTGTATTTAATGTCCCATTATATTTAAAAAGATGAAATGGTTGGCGGGTAAATATGATCAGGTCTGTGCAGAGTTTGTGACCTTCTGTGAGGGCACCAGCTGACTCTGGGCTCAAGACTCAGCATCCTCTTAGTATTTTTTGTTCTCAGAAAGCCAAGTTTCCAGTCCTGTTGGCACCAAAGACAGTTTTGAAAGCAATACCCAGTGAATGACAGCTTCAGCCTCCAATCCCTCCCCTTGGGGGTGGGATCCGGCTCTGCAGCCGCTGCTGCCTTCCCTCCATTAAACAATACGAAGTTTCCTCCGGTTCCATTACGCTGACTTTGACAAAGGCCACAGCTATCAAAATGTCAAACATGCCAATCTATGTACATTTGCTTAATGTCTGGTTTTGGCAGGCCCCAGATATTTCCTGGCATGGAACTGTGGGGCACGTCTTTGACTGGATTTTGGTTCACACAGTCCTGGGTCTCAGCTTGCTGCCCACACAGGGGACCGCTCGGTCACTGCCAGGCGGGCTCAAAAGCCACGGGGAAGATCAGGGGCTGCTCCGGCTGCAGCTGCTGGGGCAGAGCGCTCTGAGGCAAGGGAGAAGGCCAGCCGGGAACAGCAGCCACCACAGGGGCGCTGGTGTGGGTGCGCTCGTGGCGCAAGAGGTGTGTCTTGCGGCTGAAGCTGCGGGCACAGTGGGTGCAAATGTACGGGCGCAGGCCAGTATGCACCGCTTGGTGACGCACCAAATTGGTCTTGGAGCTGAAGCGCCGCGGGCACTGAGAACAGGCGTGCGGGCGCAGCCCCGTGTGCACCGCCTCATGCCGGGCCAGGTGGGACTTCCGGCTGAACGCCCGGCCGCACAGCGGGCAGGCAAAGGGACGCTGGCCGGCATGAGACTTGACGTGAGCTAGCAAGCTGGCCCGGGTGCTAAAGGTACGGCCGCACTGAGCGCAGGAGAACGGGCGCTCGGCCGAGTGCTGGTTGCGCCGATGTCTCTGCAGGTGCCGCTTGTGGGCAAAACACCGGCCGCACTCGCTGCAAGCAAAGGGTCGCTGCCCGGCATGGCCACCACACTGGTGTGCAGCCAAGCCAGCCCGGTGCGCAAAGCTTCTTTCGCAATGTGGGCAAGCGTAGGGCAAAAGCCCCATGTGCCCACGCAAATGCGCCGTCAGGTGGCGCTTATCGCTGAAGCCCCTCCCACACTCAGCACAAGAAAAAGGGCGGCCGCCCTCGGCGTGGAGCCGCTGGTGGGAAGCCAGATTTTTCCTCCAAGCAAAGGCCTTCCCGCAGTCGGAGCACAGAAACGGCTTCTCTTCAGGCAGCGGGCAGGAGCTGGCACCCTCCTCCTCCTCCTCCTCCTCCACTGGCTCCATCTTGCTCACCTGCTCCATGCAGAGAGGGCGGCCCTCGGCCACCCCCTGCACCCCACACAGTGCGCCACAAGGCCCCTGCTCCGGGCAGGCCAGGCCGGAAGTGAGGGCCTCCCTCTGCCTCGGGTGGTCCATGCAAGGGACTCTGCCCAGCTCTTGCTCTGCTGGAGCCTTGAAGAGGACCGGGCCCAGATACGGCTGGGGCAGCCCCAGGCAGGAGGTGAGCACCGGCACCAGGTCAGCCTCCTCCCTGTACAGCGGGAGTGCCTGCCCCAGGTCCCTCGGGTCTCGGCAGGGGGCTGCGGTCTGCCCAGGTTCCAGGGGAGTGGCCGTGGTCTGCCCAAGATCTGCTGGCTCCCGGTGGGGTTCTGCATCCTGCTGGGGGTGGAGGTCATGGCTGTAGGGCTCTGGCCCCGGCCCCGGTTCGTACGCCGCATTCCCATCCTCGTGGAGTCGTTGGTGCCGCAACAGGTGCCGGCGATGGACAAAGCTGCGGGAGCAGAGTGGGCACGGGTGGGGGCGCTCCCCCGTGTGGGTCAGCTGGTGGCGCACCAGGTGGGTCTTCTTGCGGAAGGTCTTGGGGCAGCGGTCGCAAGGGAAGGGGCGCTCCCCCGTGTGCACGCGCTCGTGAGACCCCAGGTGGATCTTCTGGGAGAAGCGGCGGCCACAGTGAGTGCAGGCAAAGGGCCGCTCTCCGGTGTGCACCCGGGCGTGCCGCGTCAGGTGGGCCTTCTTCCCAAAGGCCTTGCCACACTGGGAGCAAGCAAAGGGGCGCGGCCGAGGGTCTCCCTGGGTGCCGTCCAGCGGGGCTCCAGGGTGCTCGCACCGGGGGCAGCCCAGCGGCTTCTCCTCATTCAGCATCTGCCACTGCTGCAGCGCCAAGCCGGAGAGCTCGCCCAGGGCTCCGCTGGCGCTGTACTCCTCCCCGACGCCGAGGCTCTCGGACTTGCAGACACCCGCAACGGGCAACCCCGAGAACAGCACCTCTGCGCTTAGCCCGGCCGGCCACTCCGAGTAGTCCTCGGCTTCCACCTTCACTGTCCGGATCAGCCACTCGCCTGTCGGGATCCGGGAGAGAAAGAGAGAGAAAAAGTGGGAGGTCAGGCAAGGCAGGGATGGATTCAGACTGTTCGGTTTGCGCAGCCCGATGTCCATGGATCACACCATCAGCTCGCCAGCATGGCCAATTGGCCATGCTGGAAGGGGCTGGTGGGATTTGTAGTCCATGAACATCTGGAGAGCCGCAGGTTGCAGACCTCTGGACTAGACACAGCAGGAAGGGGGGGGCAGAGCATTGTGATGAGGCAACAGCAGGGCAAAGGCTCCTACAAGGGGTCACTGGAGGCCTCCTGCGGGCTCCGGCAGCAGGAGAATGAAGTGCTCTTGGCCCCCCAACTTCCCCTAAGGGTCCCTGGCACGGTGCCCGTGGAAGCCATGGTGCCCACCAAGCTGTTTTGGAAAGTGGGTAAGGCCGGGCGGGGCTTCAGCTTGGCTGCTGGCGATCCGATTGGCTGTGCAGATTACACTGACATGTCGTCTTGGGAGGTGACCTGTCTGTCTGTCTGCTCTCCCTCTTGCCTCTTTTTAAACTGCTCCGCCCGCCCCCTGCACTCGTGTGGCTCCCTCTGGATCTGCGTGTGGCTCCACCTCCCACGGTGGCCGTGCCCCCCTCCCTGTGCCAAAACCCCAAAGCTGCCCACAGGTTCCAAAAGTCTGCTCAGGAAAAGCTGGACCAGCTGGGGAGCCAGGAGGCCCCTCGGAGGGGGGAGAAGGCGGGACCTCCCCTGCGGGGGTCGTGCTCCCCAATGCCTGCCACTCTGTCAGGCTGCTCCTGTCCGGCAGGTGAGCAGGGTGAGGAGGCCCTTACCTGGGCAACTTCTCTCAGGGCCTGTTGCCTCTCCTGCCCCTCTCGGCGGTCCCCCAGGGTGCTGCTCGCTCCTCACGGTGCCCTGGCTGTCCTGAGTGACCATTCCTGCTGGACCAGGGAAAGGATTGGGGGGCGGGGGGGGGGAGAGAAAAGAAGAACGCTTTGCCTGCCATTTCAGACCAGAGGGGAGAACGACTAGAGCTGATGCCTCAGACGCAGGGCCGAGCTGACGCAGCTCTTGCCCACTCAGATGGAGGATTGGCCAGGCTGATGCCCGCTAGGCCAGCCTCCTCAGAAGATGGAGGGCAGCTCCCTCAGGTACTCCTCCAATGGCCACAAGGGAGGCAGAGGAACTCCCAGGTTCAATCCCCACCATCGGCAGAAGGCAGCGTCACGTGTGTTCACGTGTACTTCAAACTGTAGCTCCACGCGTGCCTTCTGCCAGACCCCTCGCACACGTTCCAGCCCAACAGCCCCCCCCCACCTCTGCAGTTTGCCTCAGGATCTCCCCTCACGCCACAGAGTCCACTGGGGCACAACTCTCCAGGGCTCCTTCTCTGCCTCCCCCCACACAGCTCCCTGCATCTCTCACACTGGCCAGTCCACCAGCCTCCTTCTGGCCACACAATCCGGACCCTGTGTGTGTGTGTGGGGGGGGCACTCCGCTGACCTGCATGGCTGCCCCCAGGAGGGGCTCTGGGCTCTGCTCCCCTCTGAGCTTTGACTGGGGGGGGGCCGCCTTCCTCAACCTGGGCGACAATCTCAGGTCTGGCAGTGGGGGATCCTGCAAAACAGAACAAGGAACACCTGGATGGATGACCCCCCCCCCAAGATAGTTCATTCCAGGCCGGGGGGCAGAGGACAGACCACCCCAGAAGCAGGGAAACCACGTCCTCTGCTCAGATTCTCGCATGCATG